>NC_067472.1:2932500-3052500 GCF_947179515.1 Apodemus sylvaticus
GTTTGTCACCTAAAAGTTAAACTTGTGGTGTGGGACGCTGACTCTGCATGTGGCATGGTCATTGCATCCACACAGCAGCTGTGGCTGTGACCTGCTCAACACCAAACCACTCAACATCACACATGGACGGAGGAGGGGTGGCTGCAGAGGGAGTCCGAGTCACCCTCATTTAGGGATTCGGCCACTGGTAGGTTGCCCATGCCCCAGTGGGTGCTCCCTCCCACATGTATATATGGAGTACTCACTGGACTGGGGGTCATTGATAACACAGAATAAACCTGTGAACTCAAGAAGCTACAGTTGATTTTTTTATATTGATTTTACTATATCTGATAGATAAATTGAATAATCCTAGTGGACTTCATATATTCTTTAGGATTTTTGAAGTCATTTGCAAACAGGCCTATTTCAGTATGTGTGTGTGTGTGTGTGTGTGTGTGTGTGTGTGTGTGTGTGTATGTGTGTGTGTGTGTGTAGTGCTTTCTATTTATTTCTGTTGCTTTATTACAAAGGTTAAGACCTCTGCTACACTATTGTGTCTGCATGGTCCTTTCTTCCTGATCTTAGGTGGGGACATTATTTTGATACAAGATATGACTTTATCTGTATGTTATAGCTGAGGAAATCATTTTCTATTCTTAGTTTACTGAACATTTGTTTTAGGTGAGGGTTGAAATTCACTGAATGCATTTTTTGTTGTCTACTAAAATACTGTGTTTTTTTCTTCTTGAATTCTGTTTCTGTGGAATCACATTGTTTTTTTGTTTTTTTTTTTGTTTTGTTTTGTTTTGTTTTTTAAAGCATCAAACTTTTCTGGGATCCTTGGGGAAATGTTACCTTCCTAACATATTGCTAAACAAGTACTTAGATTTGGGGATATTGTTACATGTGTGTTTATAAGGAATGGAAGTCTGTTGCTTGCCTATTTTCCCTCTGGTGGGTTCTTGCATTTAGATTTTGCTCATGGAGATGAGAAATGTAGTGGAACTGTTTTGGTTCATAAGGGTAAGAAATGGGACAGAAGTCACATATGACCTTCGAGGTGGAAATAAATTGGTTTTGCCCCTCCAAATGTGCCAGGTTGTACACTTTGGAATTTGTCACAGGCTATAAAGAGCAGTAAGGAAATGGTGTACTGGCCAGCTTACGTATGGCAGAAAACAGAATCAGCAGATAGGGAGGCAGAGTCATGCCTGTGGCCAAACTAAGTTAGCCTTGAACAATTGGTTCAGATGTAATGTACTTTACTGTTTCCACTTTATAAAAAGCTTTTCCTTTGGAATAGTGATTGTGTGTGTGTGTGTGTGTATGTGTAAATAAAGGGGTGAAACTGGGCTGAGGTATGTCCCTGTCTAAAGCATTGGCTGCATTAGGACAGGGAGTTGAGTTTAGATGCCCAGCCCACACTGAAAGCACACAGGCAGAATCTATGATCCCAGTGCCAGGCCAGAGGAGAAAGACAGGTTCCTGATGCTCCCTGGCTGGCCATTTTAGGTGCATACATGTGTTCTTGTTTCAAAAATTAAGATGCAGAGTAAAGAAGATACCTGACATTGTTTTCCTGCTTTCCCTTGTACATGCAGACATATATGCACACACACAGAAATGTACCACACACACACACACACACACACACACACACGGAAGAAAAAAGTACTCAGTTGTCTAATTTTATAAACATTTAAACAGTGTGAGGGTACACAAAAGTATTCAGCCAAGTGTTTCTTAAGCTGTGTATGGGTTACTTCTGGAGAAAAGGAGATTCTGTGGGCGTCAGGAGTTGACTTATCTGTATTATAGTGTTATCTTAGATTTGTAAACAAAAAGAGCCTTTGCTTGTTTACACACAGTTATAAAAGCAGCATAAATAAACAGTAAAAGGTCACACCTTGAAATAAGCAGGAAACAAATGAATAACATTAGCTTAATGTAAAGGGTGATGTCGAGTTGCCAAGAGAGTCCTTCCTATCGAACAAACGAATGAAGGAACGGACCTGGTGCTCAGTGTGGCCATGGGTTTGTTTTCGTTTAGTGAGCCTGTGACACCTGGTTCTCGCAGTGACATCTTCTCTGCCACTGTCCTCTACGTGAGGTCACATGCACTGCTGCGTCACGCGTTGCAAGCTACATCCCTTACGTGTAAACCCCCTCTGTATCACAGCTGTTTTTGTTTCATGTAGACTTCAGAAAACACCTTTCATTAGATATCAGTGCACACACAAAGGTGCCATCATCTCTCCTTAGGGGGATGTGGAATAAGTTTATTAATTTTCAGTTATCATAAAGCATTCACAGGGAAGAAACCCAGAGGACTATAGATAGACATGCCAAGACACAAATCACCGTCCTTGAGTCCAACCATCCAGTCTTAGACGTCCCAAGGGCACAGGTATCACATGCCTGTCATGTATGAAGCCTAAGTACTATTCCTCAGCACCACACAAACTTTGTGGATACATACTAGCGATATTAGCACTCCAGACAAGTTCAAGGTTCTCCTTGGCCACAAAAGCAGTTCAAGGCCAGCCTAGAGTGCATAAGGTCACGTACTTAAAAATGAAAAGACATTGCCAGGCAGTGGTGGCTTTAATCCCAGCACTTGGAAGGCAGAGAGGCAGGAGAATCTTCTGAGTTCAAAGTTAGCCTGATACAGAAAGTGAGTTCTAGGACAGTCAGGGCGACACAGAGAAACTCTGTCTCAAAAAACTAAACAAACAAACAATAAACAAAAAGAAAATTTTAAAGTAAAGGCCATCCATGTTAACCAGGTCCAGAGACTGATGTCTGTGTCAGGGTCCACAGTGTCTGTGGTGTCTGTGTGTGTCAGGGTCCACAGTGTCTGTGGTGTCTATGGTGTCTGTATGTGTCAGGGCTCACAGTGTATGTGGTGTGTGTGTGTGTGTGTGTGTGTGTGTGTGTGTGTCAGGGCTCACAATGTCTGTGTGTATCAGGGCTCATAATGACTATGGTGTCTCTGTGTCAGGGCTCAGTGTCTGTAGTGTATGTGTGTCAGTGCTCACAGCGACTGTGGTATCTGTGTCAGGGCTCACAGTGACTGTGGTGTCTGTGTGTGTGTCAAGTCTTACAGTGTCGGTGGTGTCTGTGTGTGTCATGTCTCACAGTGTCTGTGGTGTCTGTGTCAGGGCTCACAGTGGCTGTGATGTCTGTCTGTGTCAGGGCTCACAGTGGCTGTGGTGTGTGTGTGTGATATCTCATGGTGTCTGTGTGTCATGTCTCATAGTGTCTGTGGTGTCTGTGTGTGTCAGGTCTTACAGTGGCTGTCTCCCTCCAAAAGTTCTGGATTCTGCGAGTGGAGCAGAGAATCAGACATATGAAGAACAAGGTGGACAGAGAGTACAGGAGTGCTTGATGGAATGACCAGGCTCTGGAACCCTTGTTCACTCTGAAAGGCTGGGGGTCCTGCCCACCAGCCTCCACATTGAACCTTGCAGGTCTGGGAAGCTACAGGCAGAAATGTGGACCTGGAAATAGGAAGTAGAAGCGCACAGCTTGTGATGCCAGGCTCTAATGTAGTTTCCCATTTGGAATATTTTCTTAAAACCATTATTTGTTTTGTTGTTGTTGTTTTTTTTTTAAGATTTTTTTTTCTGCTTAGAAAAACTCTTGAAATTCTGGAGTAGTTACTTTCTGTGTCCTTTAGATTTTTGTTTTGTAAAAACTTTTTTTGAGGTTAGGATAAGAACATCTAACATGAAGTCACCCCTCACGCCAATAATTTAAAATATGCTTACTACATTTTGATTTATTTTGTGTGTGTTTATGAAGGGTGAGAGAGCGAGCTATGGCATGGAGGTCAGAGACCAGCTTGTGTTAGCTGGCTTCTTCCTTATACCACATGGGATCCAGGGGTCAACCTGAGGTCATCAGACTGGGCAGCAAACACCTTTACCTGCTGACCCATCTCAGCACCACCTTCCTCTCCACACACACCAAAACGCAAGACTCAATACAGGATCAGTAACTTCAGACAGATTCTTGTTTGAAAGATCTCTCAACTTGAAGCTGGAAATTTGCTCCTATTGGATAGCAGCTAGCTCTATCCCCTACCCTCAGCCCAGAACCTTCTGTGTCTATAGTTGTAGTATTTACTATCCTTCTGTGAGTGGAGTCACTCTTGCTTTTCCTTCAGACATTGACTCATTTCACTTAGCCTAATTGCCTCAAGTTTCTTCTCTATTGTCATAGGTTGCAAGACTTCTTTCTCAAGGTAGAATAATATTCCCTGTACCCTTCCTATAAACCTGTTGGTCTGACTTTTAGCCCCACTCAGCCTACCTGGACTCTTTCCTTTCTTGTCAGTTCTCCAGCCTCTTGTAATTTCCCAAGTGCCTGCCTTCAGTTAGGGGAACATGCTAAGAAAGGAAGAGAGAACAGGGAGGCGCTAAGCCTGAGGAGACTTGCTGGGGAGTCTAATCTGTTGGGTGCCAGTTTTCTGTACTCCGCTGGATGGTCAGGGGCATAACTGCCTATCGGCTGCGGGCAGCCCCCTTATCAGAGACTGAGCTCTGAAAGGGTCCTTCACTTCACTCGCTCTAGAGCAGCTCCTCGGTAAGGGTTGTGACAGTTAGAGGAGGACCCAGCCCACTGTGAGCAGCACCATTCTCTTGGTTGAGTGTGTGAGTGTGTGTGTGTGTGTGTGTGTGTGTGTGTGTGTGTGTGTGTGAGTGTGAGTGTGTGTGTGTGTGAGTGTGTGTGTGTGTGTGTGTGTGTGTGTGTGTGTGTGACGGGGGTGACTATAGAGTGAAGAAAGCCAGCAAGCAGTCAGTATTCAGTTCTTCCTGCTCTTGGCTGTGGATGTGATGTGGGGAAGCTCTTTCAAACCCCATCCTGGCTTCTCTGTAGCAGGCTGTTCTCAGGAACACAGTAAACCAAATGAACTCTTTCCCCTTGTATTGTCTTTTTGTTAGGGTGTTGGTTGCAACAAAGAAACTAAGCTGTAAGTCCTGAGCTTAATTCCCCTTGTCTGTTTACATTTTCTTGAAACATCTCCATCGCAATTGGCCCAGGCAGTGCATGCAGCCTCCCAGTGGGATCTGCCTCCTGGAAACCCAGACCATACAAGAGCAGCCCACAGTGGACGGCACTGTTTTTCCAAGCAGTGTGGGCATAGAGCAGAAGGCAGCATATGTTCTGTGGTGTTCTAAAGCTGGTGAAAAATAAGCCCAGGGAAATTCTATCCAAAATCCTAGCTGAGTTCTCCTAGCCAGGGTTCACAGAGCCGACATTTTGCATGTGGTGAGTTAAGTGGTAATTGAGGTTTGCAAATTTTTATGTGCTTTATTCTGGTTTTCTTCCAATGGCCTGAGAACTGAAACTTAGACATGGATTCTCTGGAGTTGCTTCTTCCTGCTTAGAGAGGCTGGCATAATATTTTGTCTTCTGGGCTCAAATAACCATGTAATTACTCTGTAATCATATAGTAATTAGCATGTTCTATACGCATTTATTACATAATTATATTCCTGGAGGATTGCATGGCAATTATACTCGCATTCACCATATCATTTTATATACTGTATCATGAACAAGTATGTAATTTGTTACTGTTTTCTTTGATCCTGATTTCCGTTTACCAAGCAGGAGATGAAAACAGTTCTCCAGTTGCCTTGTTTACTGGTAGCTGGGAAAGTGCCTGAGTTCCCATGGCCTGGGTCCTTGGCTGTATATGGACATGTAGAGACTACTGTAGGCTCTTTCCCTCGCACCCTAATACCTCCTCTGTGTTGTGGGCCATTAGGTTAGGAGCTTTGAAACTCCCTGAGTTCTAGTGCATGGCCAGGTGAACGGCAAGGCCTCTAGTATTATAGGGTGCCCATAAACGCAGTTGTACATGTTCACTGTGATCACCCCTCTTTCTCTGCCTTGCAGTGGAACACATTTCCAAAGGGAACAACTGCCTCGATGCGGCCAAGGCCTGCAACCTGGATGACACCTGCAAGAAGTACAGGTCCGCCTACATCACCCCCTGTACCACCAGCATGTCCAACGAAGTCTGCAACCGCCGCAAGTGCCACAAGGCCCTCAGGCAGTTCTTCGACAAAGTTCCAGCCAAGCATAGCTACGGGATGCTCTTCTGCTCCTGCCGGGACATCGCCTGCACCGAGCGGAGGCGACAAACTATCGTTCCGGTGTGCTCCTATGAAGAACGGGAGAGGCCTAACTGCCTGAATCTGCAAGACTCCTGCAAGACAAATTACATCTGCAGGTGAGTGTGCTGTCAGCAGGTAGTTAATGGGCCTCAGAGGAAGCCTGGGCCGGCTGCTCTAGCTGCCAGGCTGCAGGTTTCTGTGCTGCTCTAGAAAGGCCAGCCTGGTCCTCTGAGTGGATTGGTAAAAGTTTGACCTCTGTGTCTGTATCAGCCTTCACGGGTGTTCTGCTCTCACCCTGGGGATGGCCTCATCTTTAGCTGGGGGATGCTTGAGGCAGAAGGGGAAAGTCTTCTAAGGTGAGGGGTCATCCAGGGGAGGTGAGGTAGCCACGCACCCAATCAGGTTCACAGGGGCTGCCAGGCCTGCAAAAGAGCTTGCCAAGGATGTAGGCTCTTGATCTGCAGGTACAGAAAAATGAAAGAGACAAGACAGTGGGTATCAGCTGTATCCAGCCTTTGTGTGTGTGTGTGTGTGTGTGTGTGTGTGTGTGTGTGTGAGTGATGTTGTAGAAAACACTTGTTTCCTTTCTCTTTTTGACCATTTATTGGTTTCTTTTAAACCTTTGAAGGAGTCCATGAACACATTCTCTGTGGAAAGAGAAGGAGGTTGGGAGAAAGGGGGCTTGCACTAGCTAGCCCCTTCCCTATACCAGCCCTCCAGACTCATTGTTGACAGTATGAGGTACCTGCTCCCAGAACTCAGAGCTGAATTCAGTCACTGTTAGAAATGAGGAGGTGCCAGCAAGCAGAGATTAGCTCTGCACACTGATGCGTGGTTCTTTCAGAAAGAGCAGGCTGAATCCTGAACTCAAGTCAGGCAGGTCATCACATCTGTACCACGTGCTCTTTGTCCTCAGGGTTAGGCACAGGGGACATCAATACCACTGTAAAGCCCACTCCATGGGTGTATGGTAGGTGGACAGATGGGTGAAACTGTGACCCAGGCACCTAGTTGTTTTATAATAATAGATTATCTGTTTCTAAGGACTAGGGATGAAGAGAAAATATAAGGGGGGGGGGGGGGAAGCAGACACAGCTGAAGGCAGGATGGGGGTAGTGATGGAAGCCGGGCCTTGCATGAAGGGATGAAAAGGCTCGGGAATTCTAAAGAACCCTGTTCCCTTTGAGCATAAAGGATTTCCCCTGTGTGTGAACAGGACTCGATTTCTAGTGTCTTTTTTGGCTTAAAACCAGGCACTTCCTCCCTAAGACATCAACCTACTCACTACTGAGTCTGAGGAAGGAAGCTGGGCTCTGAGCAGGAAGGGATGTCAACAGGTCCCAAGCGGAGAATGGATCAGCACCTCTATTGAGTAGTGGCTGGCCAAGGGAGAGAATCCCTCTCCTCAGAGGTTTATATTGCACATGGCTTCCAGGGAAAGCCTGTGACACACTCACACGTTTCAGAGCTTATATTCACCCCCCCTTCAACTCCCACGCACACACCACCATGTGCTGCTAAAGACAGAATCCCTGCACTGTTGTAAATATGTTATATGGGCTAGGGCTCCTGCTCAGCTAGGGATGAGAACCAGGAATTTGAAGACTTGGAGGTCTCTGGGGAAGTGGCCGGAGGAACCTGTAGATAATCTAATGGATTTGGATTAGCTGCTATCTTGGGGTTCGGAATTACCCCACACAAGTTCAAGTTCGAGAAACTGAGAGACACTCCCGTAGCCAGGCATAGACTCAGCTGATGGAGCAGAAACGGAAATGGACTCAAGATTGGATAGTCCTTGCCTAACCTTGAGTGTCCCAGCCCTGCCAGGGCCAGACTGGTAGAGAGAGAAGCCACTCACAGTGGGGTCCTCACATAGTGGGGTGCAAACCCCGGTAAATTCCGTGACATCTGGAGATGGCATTTTTACTATGGTCAGAGCTGCTGTGGATAGAGCTCAGAGACTGTGAGGTTCAGAGCTAGGCTTATCAGGGAGCCTCGCAAGGGAAATTTATCTCAATGTGATTGATGGGTTTATGCCCTGTCTTGGATCTTTCCTGGGAAGGTGACTCGGGGACTTCCCTGGCATTATCCTTGCTAGGTTAGTTAGCCCATAATGTCTTTCCAGAGCCCGGGCTTATTCGTGATTACCCCCTTCCTTTCCAATGTGGTGAATGTAATGTAATTTGAGCCGCTGAGTTGGCTAGCGGTGTTTGCTTTCAGCAGGTTTTATTAATCTTGTCTTTAATTTTATGCCTTTTATTTCATTTCTTCTCAATCCACCTTGAGGAAGTCTCTCCGTACCTACCTAGGGCAGCAGCTGGTAGAGGCTGGAGCCTGGTGTCCTGTGGGCTTCCTGCTACAGTTAATCACCCCTCCAGCCCTAACCCTGGCTCTGTTGTGATGACTGAAGGGGCCCCTGTGAACACCCCCAACAAGAAGGGTGGCAGGAGGAGACACCACGTGTTCCATGCTACCCCCTGTGCATATGTAGATTTTGCAGAGAGCCCTTCCTGGCTTAACATCCTTGCCTATCAAAGAGCTGCTCAAGCTGATTAAAACTACCCTGCAAGTAATGTCTGCCTACTGAGGCCTTGGGGTTTCCATCCGGAGGGTCTCATGGTGCCTCTGTATAAACCCCACCTTTCTTCTGCCTTGTACCTTCAAACAGATAGGAAGCGAAGCGACCTGAGGTTTGTGGTTTGCCTCTGTGTTTTCCTTTCCTTCCTTCCTTTTTCAGTGAAGCTGACAGGCTCCTTCCCTCTCGGGGTGGTTGGGAAGGAGCGAGCTTGATGTTTAGGCCTCCGAGCTTTTCTGCAGCAAAGCACGCACTCAGGTGTTATCAGATGGCTGTGATGACATCTGAAAGCTTTGTGCTCCTCCCCTGGAGCACTGCGGCTCTCCCTGGAGCACCAGAGCTCACATGCCAGCTTCCCCTCTCCTTGCTTGCCTCACTGTCTGGAAAGCTGACAGTACCTAGCATGGCCTCCAGGAAGCAACTGTCCTTCATTCCTGATGCAAATTACATTATATACATTATTTAAATGTATACTCTACCCCACTCCCTCCCTTCTCCCCAACACTCCAGCGTTCAGAGTAAGCTCCACTCTTGAGTTCTGACTCAGGATAGCAGAGATTTGCTTCGGCCGCTCTTACCTCTCTAATTAGTCACTCGGGCGCTGCTCGGCTGTTCTCATTGCCAAGAGAATCTCCTCTGGAGCATGCTGCTCCAGCTTGCGTTGAAGAATCACAGAGATGGTTTCATCCTCATTCCTCTTCCAGTGCCAACCAGAGAGGCACCCGGAGGCTGCAGAGCAGGCCACCTGTCTTGTGGCTGGCGCTCAGTACTCTCTGCTGTCCTTGTTGAGTGGCTAGGGTTGCAGTGATCATTCTGTGCATGCAGCAGAGGCGCAACATGGATGTCCAAGTAGTCATGAAGGCATTGTGCCTCAGAGGGCTGGGTTCTTGGGGAGCGAGCGTCCGCCAGAGCCAGCTGCCCACCTTGGGGTGTGTCCCTGGTTCCCTTGCTTGGCAGCATGCCCCTACAGGAAGAGTAAGTGTCTCCTGAGTTCTGTAATGCTGCTCTGCTGGTCATGGCTATGTGCTTCCTTCTCCGCCATTCTGGTAATGCTGAACACCAAAAGAATGAGGAGGCTGGGTATGTGGAGCCCGCCTTTAGTCTCAGCACTCGGAAGGCAGAGGCAGACAGGCTTCCATGAGTTTGAGGTCAGCCTGATCTGTATAGTAATTTCCAGGCAAACCAGGAACACATAGTAAGACCGTCCCAAAGGAGATCATCTGGGGTTAGAGAGATGGCTTAGCTGTTAAGAGTACTTGTTGCTCTTACCAGAGACCCAAGTACAGTTCTGAGTACCCACAGGGGGCTCAAAACCAGCCATAACTACAGATCCATGTGATGTGAGTCTCCCCTTTCAGATCTCCTTGGGTACCAGGTATGCATGTAGTACACATACATACATTGCAGCCCAAATACTCATACATATAAGAATAAAATAAAATAAATGAGTAAATGTAAAAGTATTTTTTAAAGGAAGGAGTGAGGGGCTTCTAGACTTCTGTCTCTGAAACTCTCATGGCTTCCCGGAAGTATACCTCATCTTCCTTCTCCAGGTGCCCGGCTATAGGTCTGCATATCTTCAAAATAGTGGCTTGATGAGGTCACCAGGTATATGGCTCTTCTTCCCCTGTGGGCTCAGGGTCCTATAATTAAGTCTTAGAAACAAGTGGACTTGGTAACAGAACCAAGGAGACACCAGTCCCTTGGTACAACTCCAAAAGAACAGTGCACACAGTTTCCGAGCTGCCCCCATTAATGCCACACTCAGGGGGATCCTCCTACACATAAAGGATGTGCAGCATCATTAATTTCCTAGTTGGAAAAACATGCCACAAAGTGATGGAAGGAATTTCTGCCCCAGTGACTTGTTTACTCCACAGTCGTTGAGCACCTACAAAAAGTAGGAGTGATGGGGGCTGGAGAAATGGCTGAGAGGTTAAGAGAAGTGTCTGCTTTTCCAGAGGTCCTGAGTTCAATTCCCAGCAACCACATGGTGGCTCATAGCAGCTAAAATGAAATCTGGTATCCTCTGCTGACCTATAAGCATATATACAGATAAACCACTATCTATCTATCTATCTATCTATCTTTGGTCTATCTCTCTATATCAACAAACAAAAAGAAAAACTTTTAAAAAGTGAGAGACTTACCTGGAATGAGATTTTTTTTTGCACAGTATGGTAGTTTGAATAGGTATGGCCCCCATAGACTACTGTGTTTGAATGCTTGTCCCATGGGAAGTGGCACTATTAGGAAGTGTGGCCTTGTTGGAGGAAGTTTGTCATTTAGGGGCTGGCTTTGAGGTCTCCTATTTTCAAGCTCCACCCAGTGTGGAACTCCTGTCTCCTGTCTTCTGGCTGCACGCTGCCATACTTCCTGCCATGATGATAATGGACTAAACCTCTGATACTGTAAGCCAGCTCCAATTAAATGTTTGCCTTTCTAAGAGTTGCTGTGGTCATAGTGTCTTCACAGCAGTGGAAACCCTAACTAAGACACACAGTAAACTGTAGGTTCCAGAAGTCAAGACTGTCTACTTCCCGAGTGTAAGCTCCAGTGTTAAAAACTGAACGCAGCATCGTTAGACCTGGGCTTGTCTTGACATGTGGTTAAGTTCGAGAGAAAATGGCTGAGAGGATAATTAATGCCTAAAACTAGATTAATTTGGTAGATTGATTCGCCACTTAATTTTATTTTACACTGATTCATTCACAAATGGAAATCAGCAATTAGACAATGCAAACTTTTGAACCATGGGAAGAAAGGTTCAGGAATACAAGAGAACACAAGTGAAACATTTTCCAGTCCATTGGAACGGCTTTCATTTCACATGAGTATGTGAGTGTCTTTAGCAGTGCGTTCAAAGTGCCAAACGTTGGGTTTCAACACGCCCCGCCTGGGAGAGCTGTCTCTCCCACTTGTACCTGTCTGTGTGACACAGACTTTGAAAACAAGGGCAAGGATCTCTTTCAACACCCACTACCCCTTGTCTTTGGCTCTCAGGTGAGCTGAGCATGGGTTCTTGTGGGCCTCCACCTCAGGGATGTGTGAACAGATACAGTCTACTACTCTGTCTTACTGTACCCCCACCTCAGGGATGTGTGAACCAGATACTCTGTCTTCCTGTACCTCTCCTTTTTGGCAGAAGCCAGGGTAAAGCGGTTTGTTTCTCCCAGAATCAATAGCTTTAGGAATAAAATAACTGAATGGGTTTCCTCTCTTCCTTCTCTCTGTCCACCATTCTGCATACTTGCCAAGCTCAGCGTCTCTGCTGACTTTGCTTGGGCCTCCCACCATCCCCACCCTCAGAATGTCTGCACCCTTCCAAAGTCACTTTCTTCACTCAGCCTGCAGACAGGAAGAGTCAGAGACTCCTTTCATTATTTTTTGCATACGCTGTCGATATCTGGATCTGGAGGGAATCTTGGCACCAGAGCTGTCTTTCCCATTGGTGAGCTGGAAAACAAATGAAAGAAAAACGTGGATGAGCGAAGCCCAGGAAGCCAGAGAGGGCTTCTGGGTAATCACATGGGAACAAATGTTCAGATCATGGGTGGCTAAGAAATAGAAAACCTGAAGCAGGAGGTGACGTTGGAGACAAAGGAAACTCAGTGTGATTCAAGGCGAGAAGACCCCAGGGCTCCCAGCACTGTGCTAAGTGCTAGATTTTATCCTTGAAAAATGTAGAGAGAACATCAGAATGAGTCCAGGTGGGCTGGGTGTAGAGAGGAGGCAGCTGGGCTGGGTGTGGAGAGAATTAGAGGCCAGTTAGGGAGTTCTTGGGTTAGATGAGAGATTAAAGGGCCCAAAAGAAAAGCTTTTGGAAAATGTTATAACTTCAAGCCAAGGTAATTTATGACTGTTTCCTAAATGAGTAAATGAATGAAAATATGTATAGTGTGAGAGTAGATGTCAGATACAAGGTTGGCAAAATGGTGAGAGTTTAGAATGTGCCTTATAGATGCTGCTGTTGCTTGTGTGACAGGATTTGCCCTCCTGGACAGGGGGTAGGAAAAGAAATAGTCTACTACTAAAACTGGGAATCTTCAAGTTTGTGATGAAAGTTTCTGTGAAGAGGCCTTAGGTAGGAAATTAGAGCATTGAGAGAAGCTGGGATAGGTGGAACAGTCAAGAAGGAAAAGTAGTAGACAGTGATGTCAGTTGTTCAGGTGGACAGTGATGTCAGTTGTGCAGACAGTGATGTCATCTGTTCAGGTAGACAGTGATGTCATCATTCAGAAAGTGACATCAGTTATTCAAATAGACAGTGATGTCAGTTGTTCAGGTGGACAGTGATGTCAGTTATTCAGACAGTGATGTCAGTTGTTCAGACAGACAGTGATGTCAGCTATTCAGGTAGACAGTGATGTCATCATTAAGAAAGTAACATCAGTTATTCAAATAGACAGTGATGTCAGTTATTCAGACCATGATGTCAGTTGTTCAGACAGATAGGGATGTTGGTTATTCAGATAGATGGTCATGTCAGTTATTCAGACAGTGATGTCAGCTATTCAGGTAGACAGTGATGTCATCATTCAGAAAGTGACATCAGTTATTCAAATAGACAGTGGTGTTCAGATAGACAATGATGTCAGCTATTCAGACAGACAGTGATGTCAGTTATTCAGAGGGAAGCTAAAAGGAATACTGGATTTAGCATAGAAAGGTTCCAGCCCTCTGTCATTTTCCTCTTATCCCTCCCTCTGTGGGATAGTCCATGCATTCATCTGTCAGTATATCTGATATTCCATCTACCTATTGATTATCTAGTATTCATTGCATATCCATCAGCTTTTCTCCATTCACCTATCCATCTGTTCCATCTGCCCAACTGGTCTGCATTTACAGTGAGAGAATAAAATCCTGGAATCTCATGCGTGTTGTAGAGGAGGCCAACACACATTTTATATCAGGACATGTTATTCCCCGGTCAGGGGCTCATGAAGTGCTTTAGGAGAACAGAGGTGAGGACAGCTAACTCAATAAGGCTTCCCGGAGAAGCCGCCTTGTCAAGTAGGTCAGGGGATGAGTTGCATGGATGAGAAAGGTGTGGTAGAGAAGCCTCGGGCTACACTGAGAAAAGCATAAGAAGTAAAGCACAATTCAGCCTTAGTGTTAATAAGGACGTCACTGGACTGCATGCTTCACTGCTGGGACCTCACAAACATGGCCACACTTATGAACCACAGTGACAGGACCTCACTAACATGGCCGCACTGCTGGAACCTCACTAACATGGCCTCACTGTTGGGACCTCACTAACATGGCCACACTTATAAACCCCAGTGACAGGACCTCGCTAACATGGCTGCACTGCTGGGGCCTCACTAACATGGCCACACTGCTGGGTCCTCACTAACATGGCCACACTGCTGGGACCTCACTAACATGGCTGCACTTATGAACCACAGTGACAGGACCTCACTAACATGGCTGCACTTATGAACCACAGTGACAGGACCTCACTAACATGGCCACACTGCTGGGACCTCACTAACATGGCCGCACTTATGAACCAGTGACAGGACCTCGCTAACATGGCCATGCTGATGGGACCTCAAGACCTCTTTAGCCTCTGGTTATACCAGCTGCTTTATAAAGGATGGCCAAGAGGACAGTCAGAAGCACACAGCTCCTTTATACAGGATCTGCAGTCAACTCCAGCTTACTAACTCCAAATCCTGGTTTCTGTCACTAGCTGCAAAGGATTCTTTGTTTTGACATGAATGCAATGTTCTCAAACTGTTTGGCCTTCCTACCTTTAGTTCCAGACAGACAGACTGATGGTCCTGAGTCCAGACACTCTGCATGGCTCAGTAACTAAGACTGCCTCAGTTTTAAAGCTGTTTCATAGTGCTTGGGACATAATGTCCATCAGAGCCTCTTAGAGTCATTTGAAAAGTAAGCATGGCTTCCCAGGTAACACATGCTTATTAAGTTTTTTTTATCTTGTTTTCTCCTGAGCGCTCTGCTTGCTGCAGAGTGGACACTTTGTTACAGCTTACTGACTTTGAAAGAGTTCTTTCTGCAAATAGGAAAAAAACACCCTCCAAGACCACACTGTTCTTTTAATGATTATTATTAACTCCCTGTTTACATGGGCACATTCACTGAGGGTGTGTGACAGCCTAGGCCCTGGACATATTGGTCACACGTCTTTCTTCCAGATACTCAGGCTCGTCCTGTGTGATCCTTAGACCCCCACTGCCCTGTTATTGGAATTCAACCCTTGACTCTCACTTAGCCAAAAGCAGTGCACATTGGGAACCTTGGCCATGCAGCCTATGGTCTAGACGAAGTCTTTGCTGTCACATGCTGTCACCAGCTCTAAATAATCCATGTTTCTGTCCTACTCCTGGGACTTACCTAATAGATTTGCCTTCTTAACCCTCCTGCCCCAAGGCTATTCCATTCACTACAGAAGAGTTCTGTACTATGTGGATATTATTGTCTTAGTGCAGGGCTAGGGAATGGTATATTGGGGACAGGACCTTAGGATCTTCATGGGAGTTCTGAAGGAAGAGGATATGAATCACAAGGTCTCTGGGTCCATGGATTTCAGACTACCTTGTCTAAAGATGATCACCTATGCTGCCCCAGTACAGGAGACTTTTTCTCTTCAAAGATGACCACCAGTGGGTTCCTGTACTCAATAGCAGTGAAAGCCTCATGCACCAGGATCACATCCTATCAGGCCCATAAGCTAAACAGACACATTCTCTTCTTCCCAGATTCCTACCTGATTCCAGGGATGGGGCTTCTATTCTCCACAGCTTCTCTTCGGAGCTGTTTCAGCCACTGAGCAAAGAGTAAAGGGATAAGTGATACCTCAGCCTTCCTAAGGGCCCTCTGTCATCCTGACCCTGCTGACAGTGAGGGGCATGCCCAGCAGACTGCATGCTGTCTCCCAAGCTGAGAGCGTGCAGCTCTCTCAGCACAGACATCCCCTGTTGGTCATGCACAGTTGGTAGTTGATGTTGTCCCTGTAGCCCCTGACCAGAGGCATTCTCCTCTGCACCTGGTCCTTGCACCGTGCTCCTCTTACAGAATCCCGTAAGCCAGGAGGGGAGCATGCCACCTGTTAAATTCATATCTGCTGCTTGAGGGGAACCTGTGGAGGGCAAGGGTAGCCTGGGCAGTATGAACATCACTCTCCAGAGCCAGCATGTGCTCTCTTCTCCTTGGGGTCTATCCCTGGAATCCTACCTGAGCCTCTGTGTGACCTTAACTACTGCAGCCTCCTCTTAGGCCGTCGTGGGGCTGGGTCTCACACGGACTTGTCTTCTGGCCCCCAGCCCATCTCTTGTTTCCACCCCTCCAGGGTGTCCTGCCATTTTCGTTTCTGTGGAGCATTTCCAACTCACTGAATAAGAAACTTTTCTGTAATTTCCAAAGGTGATTAATTATGCAGAAAATTTCACATGCAAGGAAAACAGGAATTTAAAAGAGCTATCAACATGAAAAGCCCCAACACTCGGCTGGAGTTTTGGGATTTTCTTTCCCTATCACAGTTGTCAGTGTAGAGCAAGTGAGGCAGGGCCTGAACTTCCACTCAGGTTCTGATACAGGCAGCTCAAAGCCCAGTTTCCCTTCTATGGATGGGACTGCCGACCCTGTCCTCACAAGCTTGAGGGTTAAGCTTGTGGTTGCCACAGAGCACAGTGATCTGTGTTGCATTTTCTCCTTTCTAGTTTACCATTTCTACAAAAATTTCCAGATTAACATTTCTGTCCTATAGCGACAGAGTGGGATGTTCCCAGAGGTCGAATTGCTAAACTTTAAATCCTGCCTCCTTTCCCTTTTGGTATTTGGGCCTCCAGGAAAAGTGGGAGCACAGAGGCAGGGAGAAAAAAAAAATCTAGAGGTGCTTAGGGTATGTGTCATTTCCAGAACATTTCTTGTAGGATATGCAGTATTTAACATACATTTGTACAGTAAGATTCATGTGAGTGGAGCTGGCCACAGGAGTGCTGGGCCCACAGTGGTGAGACTCACTATTGTTGAGAATGTGTAGGCAGCAGAGCAGGACCAGCAGCCTTGTGGGCTGGTGACCGGAAGGGAGGCTCTCACCTCTGAGTGCATCCATCACATGAGTGGCAAAGGACCCTGGCTGACTCAGGAGGAAGGAACCTACGCACTCCTCCCCCACGGTCCCACTGGGACCGTGAGTCAGGGGCATCATCCCTTTGGGAAGCAAGCCACCAGCAGGGACAGAGAGGTTCCTCACACAGGACTCAGGAGCCTGGGGGCATCACTGCAGGAATGTGTGAATGTCAGCGGCTGCGTTTAGGGTATGGGCGGGCAGCATTTTATTTGACATTTACAGTGTGCCAAGCATTGTGCAGAGCTGTTTCCAGCAAAGTGGGAGTGGGAAGGCTGGGGGGTGAGATGGTAAGTCATTTACATGTCACCCATGTGCTGTGACTGGAATTTGAGCTCAGGAGGCCTGGTGGGCTGCAGGGCCTGCAATCTTGAATCTGTGCCGGCTGCTGCTGGCCCAAGGGTGCCTGTCTTGTAAGCTCTGCGTGTGGCTGCCAGAAACACTGAGCAGGCGAGAACTTGGATGCTGGAGGTAACTTTGTTTCCACTTTCTGTCTAAATTCTTTTAGGAGAGTGTTTAGGAGCCTTAGCATCTTGTCTGGACAGAGCTCCAGCACCTATTGGAAACATATTTCATTTCTCATTAAAATAGCAACTCTTCAGCCTTTTTGGTTGACACTCTTTACGCTCTTGAAAAAAAATCACTGAGAATCCCAGGGGGGTTGTTTATATGGGTTAAATCTATTAATACTTCCTATATTACATCAAAGCTGAACGAATGTTTACATGCTAATGAAAAGCTCAATTTACATTTCACTTTAAAATATCATCAAGAAGCACATCGTGTGTTGCTTTAAATAACAGTCTATTTTGTTAGAAGTAGTTCTCAAATAAAGCAACAAATATATGTAGGGAAATGCATGGAAGAGTTTTACACTCTTCAAACCCTGGTGTCTAGCAAGAAGACTGGGCGACTCCTATTTTCAGTTTGTGGAGTTTTCACACCAAGTTCCTCTTACTTCTCTGAGAATAAGGAATAAGGGCTTCATTTGACCAGAGAAACAACCACACTGAACCCCCACCCTACCCAATCCCACCCCACCCCACCCCACCACAAGGCTACATGAGATCAGCAGGTTGCTGGAATCTCGCTTTAAACCACCACAGTGGATGGATGGGGGGTAATCTTGGCTTGAGGTTTAGGTTCACATATACTGTTCTTCCCAAGGTCTCTGAACTGAGACAGCGTCGGTAGGTGTGCCTGCCCTGTGCCTGCCCTGCTCCACATGTTAGCAAGGTCTGTCTAGGGGCTGTCTGGGAACAGGCACTGGAGCCTGCTCAGGTGGACTAAGGGTGGAGGTAAGTAAGTATGCTAGACTCTGCTGTCAGCCATGCTATGCTCTGGGGCTGCCAGGCAGGCTGCAGAACACGACTCTGCATGACGACCTGCTGGAAGAAATGCCCTGTTGAAGACAGCACCTTCTTCAGTGGCTCTTCTTCTCAGAATACTAGAGGATTCCAGGACTACATTGGCGTTGTGAATTTTGTGTGCAGAAACATTTGCTAAACCTTCCTTCTAAGGTTGGAGCTTGAGGAACTACGCAGGTGATTCTGCAGCTCAGAGTTCTGACTGGAAGGTGCATACACACATAGCTCCCCCAGCCCTCTCAGCCAATTTCATTTTATTTCTTAATTTATTTATTTATTTTTTGGCCACAGAGAATAAAAAGGCTGCAATGATAGTTGACCTAAGTCAACCCTTACAATTGGAAATACCATATTCTTGTAATCACCCAGCAGTTGCTCACCTGGCTCCACATAACAGCTTGAAGCTTTTTGGAACAGGGGTCTGGGTAGAGGAAATGCCTTCCCTTCCAGAACGCTGAAGCATAGGAGTCAGGCGCCATGCTAGAAAACCTCTCTGCAGGAACAGGACAAAGCTGAACCATGCTTAGCTACAAATAAGGTCTGCAGCTGTGACATTTCCCTCTTGTTTGTTAGACTGGCTGTTTTGTGAGCTGTGGCTGGTGATTGGTTCATTGGTGGGACATCAGATGCTTTGTGGGGCTCAGAGGGTAAGGGATAAGAGGGGTGTCTTAGGAGACAGGCAAGGGCAGGTGTCTATGCCACGGCAGCAGGCCTGGAGAGATGGTTCTGGAATTCCTCAGGAGGGTCTCTGGTGTTCCAGATTTAGCCTATGCTGGGATCAGTTCTGAAGCAGGAGGTCTGGTGAGGGACCAGAGAGTCTACGGTGGCAAGGTGTGCTGCTACTACTGCTGGTCTGGGGCTCACACTTGGAGAGCTACTGATTAGGGAAATGCTGGCCAGGTGCTCTAGGCTGGTGGTCAATCCACCTTGCCAGTCTAAAGATTGATTGAGAAGGAACATACCTAGATCAGTGTTGCCAGGATCTGAGCCTGGGGGTCAGGGCGGGTGTGTTGGGGAGAGGACAGTACATGCTATAGCTGGGGTCTGGATTGTCAAGCCAGTTGGACATTGAGCAGTAGGGAAGGCATTGCGGCCAAGAAGTTAATCATGGGCAGGAGAATAATTAGGAACCCCTCACTGCTTTGAAGTGGAACTATGCTTGGAAGACTTTGGGAACTCACTGAGAAGGGCTGTAAAGTCAGGTGACAGCTTCTTACTCATGGAGGACACTAATGCTTACGTGCTAGTTGGTTGTGTGTACCTGTGACCAGAAGACCTGAGGGAACAGCGGAAAGGGAGGAGATGTCATGGTCCACAGCTTGGGATCACTTTGCTCAGCATCTGGGCCCTTGGGGAGACAGTATTATGGGGTGGGAACATGTGGCAGAATCTGTTCACCTCATGGTGGCCTGGATAGAGAGGGGACAAGATACAGCTCCTAAGGACAACACCTCCAGTGACCCACTTACTCCATCTACGCCACATCTCCTTAAGTTTCCAGAGCCCAAAATAGTCTCACCAACTAGGCATAATGGTTTCAAAACATGAGCCTTTGGGGGAAACACTTCATTTCAAAGCATAAAAATGTGGTAACCATGAACCTGCTTAGATCCTTTCAGGGGTAGCCCTACTGCCTGTCAAATCTGTATCTTCATTTTGTACATAAAGGAGGAGACAACCAGTTGTCCATAGGTTGACCTTGGCCTGAAATAGGATGTAGTTGTCTGAGTTATAATTGAAAATGTATTCCCAAACAGAGGGCTCCAGGGCAGTTATTTAGCGGGAAGCCCTCCTTTCAACAATGACCTTCAGAGCAGATTTTTGTGTCCTGAGCTACTGGAAGGACAGCTGATGTGTTCTACTCAGTCCCTCCTGCTACTTCCTCAGTATAGACGCATATTTGGTTGTCAGGAGGGAGTTCAAGGTGGGCTGGGCCGAGAAGGCCATCTATACTACATAAACACGTGTATCTGGGTGTCAAAAGGTGCCATGAAATAATGTCTGACTGTTTCTGATACCAAGCCATGCAGGAGAGAGCCTCCCTGCCCTACCTGGGAGATAGACCAATTGTTCTCGTTCCCACAAGTACGGAGGACACTGGCCCTAGCCACCTCCAGAACCCAGCAAGTACCTTATCTCTTTGCCTCATCTGAACCCCTGTGGGTCTGAAATACCCTACCTGGTTTCTTTGGCCCGTCCCCTCCTTTGAAGGAAGTGTAGTAGCTGCCACAATGTCTCTGGATGGTCAGAGTGGACAGAGGAAGAGGAACAGCAGTGTGTCTATCCGGGGCTCTTTTGATGTAGTGTTAGAGGCTGTCAGCCTATTCACTGTTCTTGGAGGTGTCACATGAGCGTATACCTTGCACGGGGAGAACAAGTCATGGTGGATGAATTTCAGCAGTAGGGCAGTTACAATATGGTCTTATGCACTTTTCCATGGTGCATGGTACCTGCCTAGTTGGTGGAGGGTCCACATGTGTGTCTCTCCTTCCAAGAGAGGTTCACAAGGAGATGGGCCTGGCAAAGCCAGCTTCAACTAGCTGCTTGAAGTAGTTCCTGCAGCGAGGGAGGGAAGGTTGCTGTGGTCAGGGAGCTCTACTGCCCAGAGCAATACAGGCTTTGGGACTCCATACTGTTTGAGATGTATGATGACCCTTAGGGATGGATGACCAGTCCAGAACCTGAGGAGAGGGCTGCTGAGAGAGGTGGGCCCCAGGCCTAGATGACTTCTTCATAAAACAGTGCCACCAGGTTGTAGTTGAGTCATATTGTACAGTAACAATAAATATTATATTTTATGTTTTCTACAGCAAGCACCATTAAACTATGCTCAGTAATTCTTCCATTACAGTTTATTGGATCTAGCAGAGATCACTAAAATACATTCAAATCAGATTTCATATGAGCTTGATATGTGTGAAATTCATTTCAAAATGGAGGCTGAAGTTTAAGAGCTGAAATGATGGAACATGAAGTCAGGGCCACATGGTGTGTGTGGGCTTCCTCTCCAAGTCTGTTTCTAACTCTGACCAGGTCCATGACTGGGCTGAATGAGGGCCTTGCCATGCATGAAGGCTAACCTGGCCAAGAAGGCTTTATGTCAAATGCTATATGCTCCTACACCATAGATGCAATGACAGGTTCTAAATGAATGTGGCTGCTGTGAGCACAGTCTGGAACAGTCCTGAATGTGGCTGTTGTTAGAATGGTCTGGAACAGTCCTGAGTGAATGTGACTCTTGTGAACCCAGTGTAGAACAGTCCTGAGTGAATGTGGCTCTTGTGAGTACAATCTAGAACAGCTGGACTAAATTTCTCCTCATCTGAGCCTGTTATGCCAATGGATGTACAAACCCAAGCCGGCTGTCGTAAGATTGATTTAAGAGGCATTTGGAAGCCTAGTCTTTGGAACTTAGATTTATTTGCTCTCACATCCAAATATTTACTAAATACATACTTAGTTCCAGTCATAGTTCTAAGTGTCAACACTTAGAGCTGTTGTGTGCATCAAGGCTGACGCTGGCACCCTGCTAGAGGCTCAGAGACAGAAGGGACTCAGTGGGAGGCCTAAAGGAGTCCCGTGACCCTGTATAAACCAGGCGGAGAAGCCAAGGCACCCATTCCTGGAAAATGGCTTTTATAAACTGTAGGACTTGGCTCCTTTGCCCTTGAGAAGAACGTTTTATATACAGTTGTGAGAGCTGTATTATAAAATGCAGAAACTGATATGGGCTGGGGTGCCACGTCAAGACATTAAGGAGAAGGCTCTGCTAAGAACACGAGCTAAGGATACCCCAGGAAGGGGAGTTATCTCCTGTTAGCAGGAGTGATTCTCTCTCTTGATGCTCACCTCACCTCCATGAGTTCCTGCCTCCTGCACAATTGTGATATTCTCTGTGCCCATCTTGGAAGGAAGATATTAGAGAGCATCTGTTTGCTCAGCTCAGAGTCTGTTGACTCTAAAACAACTTGCCTGAAAGAAAAATGGTCTAGTGTATATTTACTATTGAATATAATTTTTCTTAGGAAGTCTGCAAGCCCATTAAATATTAATAGGGATCCTTATTTTCATGTTCTGTTTCAGGTTTGTTTGTAGGAGTGTAGGTCGTTAGCCACTCAGGCATACATTTCTCTCCATGTTCTAGGGCTCCTCTGATGTGCCACAAGAAAGTCCACAGCCATGGAGCAGAGCTTGGGGCCCAGACTCCACAGAGGTAGTTAGCTCTAGCCTTTGAGAGTCCGGGAAAGAGGGAAGGGCTTTGCAAATTATTAAAGTTAAGAGAGTGTGCAATTTTAATTTTTTTCATCTTCTGGGAAACCCAAAGAACCAAGGCATGACTGAAGGAAGCAGCCAGCATTTGGGATAATTTCTAGAATTGACTTGGTGTTCGCAAAGCTAATTAGAGTTCAGACAGACCCTTTGGCTGAAAGCATCATGATATTAAGTTACTGGTCATCATGATATTGAGTTACATGTGTCTGAAATACTTGGCTCCCCTATTAATGAGCACAAGCCTGGAGGGTTGGTCTTTAGATCAGTGCTCAGTGAACAGGAGCTACAGGTAGGGCTGTAATTCCTGCTCCTATATCGAATTGTGGTCTCATTGGCCTGAAGGACATACTGATGTCCTACATATCAGAGGACTTGCTAGAAAAAGGCCTTAGGGCTCAATGGTAGGAATGATCCTGGTATTTGTCATGACCTTACTGAGTTTGTAGGCTTGAAACACATAGAATTATATACCAAGTATGAACAGATAACTTCTAGAAGCATAGGGGTGGTGGTCATCTGAACCTCAGCATTTCACAGAGGTCCAAAGATCCATGTGGAGTGTCTGGGCTGGCCCAGAAGAGTTACAGACACTGGTGCTCATGGGGTTTTGCATAGCAAACCAGGAGCAGCTGTAGACAGGTGCAAGATGCCAGACATGCCTTACCCCCCTTCCCCTCTGATTATGGGTTTGCTGTTCTTCAACCTGAGTTAGTAAACGGCACAGGAATTAGGGTTCTTGCCTGAAGTGTCATGGTTAATAAGCAGCTGAGTTGAAATATAATTTCTAATCTATCAAACAATTTGACACTAAAAATTCCTGCTGTTGATGTTGCTCAGGTTGTTTGCTGAACATGCTAGACATACCTGGTGGCCTTAAACATGAACATACCCTCTCACAGGTCTGCAGACTAGCAGCTCACCATGGCTGCACTGGGCTGTCCTCGGGGTACTTGGTGGGTTAAGTTCTTTCTGCATGCCTACGTCTTGTTCTCATGTCTGGATTTCTTGGCTCATAGGTCTGTCTCTCTGTCCCTCTTGTCCTCATCGTTGCCACATTCACTCCCTCCTCTTTCTCTAATCCCTTTTCTTTCATACCACTTTCTCAAAATAAGATCTCACTGTGTAGCTTAGGCTAGCCTTGAATCTGAAGTCTTCCTACCTCGTCGGCTTCATGGATTCTGGGGTTGTCATCGTACCCACTACACCTTGCTTCTACTCTGTTTTCAAAGGCAGCAGGAACATATGGAGTCTCTATCACAGGGCAGCCCACATTGACTTTTAAGGGTCTTTGTGATTGCCTTGGTCCCATTAGCAATGACCCTTTCTCTGTCATAGTCATAAGTGAGGTAGCGTTCTCTCAGGCTTCTAGGATTAGTGTGCAGACAACATTAGGAATCAGGATGGCTCATGGGTCAGTGTGATGGTTTGTATATGTTCAGCCCAGTGAGTTGGCATTATCAGAATGTGTGGCCCTCTTGAAGTAGGTATGGCCTTGTTAGAGTAGGTGTGCCACTGTGGGTGTGGGCCTTAGGACCCTTGTCCTAGCTGCCTGGGAACCAGTATTCTGCTAGCAGCCTTCAGAGGAAGATGTAGAACTCTCAGCTCCTCCTGTACTATGCCTGTCTGAATGCTGCCATGTTCCCTCCTTGGTGATAATGGACTGAACCTCTGAACCTGTAAGCTAGCCCAATTAAATGTTGTCCTTCATAAGATTTGCCTTGGTCATGGTGTCTGTTCACAGCAGTAAAACCCTAACTAAGATAGTTAGCATGAAGGTCTACACTTGTGTTCTTCTCATGGGTCTCCAGTTTAGATTCTTTTGTGAATTGCATAAGACTTTTCCTTCTTGGGATGATTGAAAGCTCAGCTCTGTGGTATAGCTCTTACCCAGGCAGCAGGGGAAGTGTGCATTCTGTGTTCTTATCTGTCAGAGGCCCTCAGCCCCTCACCAATACTCCCCTTGACACTGCTGTATGGCAACTACAGCTGAATCTCTCTCAGACTTATTTCCAAGACAAGGGTGAGCATAAATACTTAAATGAAGCCACAGTGCTCCACCTTTGCTGTTCAGAGTTCCTGAGCAGTTGATGATGTGAGACCTGAGTTCCAAGATGAATGTGAGGCTGCTTCTGAAATTCTTTCCTTGAAGACACAAGGGCCCACTAAGTTCTCTGTGATGTAAAATCACGCCATGTTGGTCTGGAACCTTACTGTATAGCTCTACTGGTAAGAGATTGGTTGAACATCCAGATTTCTCTCTCTGTCTCTCTCTCTCTGTAGCCAAATTGTCACAAAACTGATTTATTAATTTTCCCTGCAGAAATATCAAGGGCTTAAGAGCTAAGACTTACTCTAAAGGGTTTTAACATGTTTGTCACCTGCGGTTATCCCGGCAGACAACTGTTGGGTGGCTGAGAGCGTATGATTGTTTCATCAGCCAGAAAGCCTTCAATTTCTCTGCTCCTTCAATTCCTTCCCTTAAAAACAAGCACTGAAAAGCTAGATTTTCTGCGCTAATAGACATACTGTGGCAGGGGCAATACAAACAACTCTATTTGACTTGGAGATGCCGCACAGGGCTGTCTTCATTCTCTCTGTGCTTCTGCTATTGCCTGCAATTTGTTTATCTTGCAACTATCAGTTTGTGCGTTGGGAGGAATCATCTTCGGGTAGTAGAGGAAGGAGCCCCTGCCTAAGGGCAAATCTGGGATACCAGATCAGAGGCTACCGAAAGCTCCTTCCTGGCTGGGATGGATTAGCTTGCCAACACCCATAACTTACTTTGCAAAATTGCCAACGTGAGAGTAGCTGTCCAGCCACATCAGCCACCTGGTGGATGTTGACTGATGGCTGTCAGTGTGCATGCAAGGTGGCTTCAGGAGGACTGCCAAAATTGATTGGATGCTGCCTGGACTTCCCTCAGAGCCACTGCAGAATGATGTGATCTGAATGGATAACAACAAGGTTGCATTGCCCTGCAGCCTGGCTTGTCAGCTCTACCTGGACAGCTTCCAACAACAGGAGACATGGGGGAAACTGCAAGATGGCCCTGTGATGTCTGATCTTCTTCCTCAGGCTAGGCTCTGTAGAAAGCCCTGGAGGTTGGGCATGGAGTGTTGTGAGGGAATCCTGGACCCATGTACTGAATGAACCCTTGCCCTTGAGGCCTTCCAAGGACCTCTATAAGGAAGCACAGAGGGGCAGGAAGAACCAGGATATCACCATGTTTTAATCAATGTATTGAAGATTCCAAAATACCTTGATAGAGGTGATGAAGGATTTGGGGACAGGGGTTGAGAACAGCTTAACCACAGATGCCTTCCTGATTCAGGAGCACAGGGATGTATGTCTCAGAGGCTGTTGGATCTAGTAGTCAACACATGGTCACAGTGGATGAGTTACCTCTACTGAATCAGTTCCAGGTTTAATAGTCTCACTGTGAATGCCAACTCAGGGTAGGGGCTAATGAACTCAAGGTGCTTGCGATGCTTTAGCCTTTGCAGCAGGGGTGTGTGCATCTGCCCCGGGGCCTTTGCTGCAGAGAGGCTAAGCCACAGAGAGGCTACAGGACGTGCTGGGCTCTCACGCTTGCTCCTAGGCAACGGTTGGACTCAGGCTCAGTCCCACAGTTCAGTTCCTCAGCCTGACTCCAGCCTTGGCTCCAGGAAGCCTGTGTGGAGGCAGAGGGACAACACCTCCTGCAGAATGTATTTAATACAGACTCCGGCTTTCTGAAAGATCCTTTCCAGATGTGCACTCCAGTAGGCTGCCGGAGCACAATGGCTAAGGTAATTTTCTAAAAACAGAAGGAGGAAAGATCTGTTTTGTGTCACTCCATCAGACAATTACATCGCAGTGCTCCAGCATTGTCCTCCCCAGGGCTAATATTAGAAGCTTTGTTTTTCAAGATGTTTTCATTCTGCTTGAGCTATTAGGAGCAGTACCAAACTTACTGATACTTAGCCATTGAAAAATATGCCTTTTACCTCTACATCTCTTCCATAAAGCAGCTTTATTTGAAATGTCCTTATTCCTCTGATTGAGAGGTCATTGGGAACTCCACAGGTTATTGGATTACTGACTTCTCTGCATCAGCTCCTGCTTCCTGACCTGCTTGGGTTCCAGTCCTGACTTCCTTTGGTGATGAACAGCAATGTGGAAGTATAAGCTGAATAAACCCTTTCCTCCCCAACTTGCTTCTTGGTCATGGTGTGTGTGCAGGAATAGAAACCCTCACTAAGACACCAGATTTCATTGGATTATCAAGTCCTTGAATACCACATGGATTCTTGCGGGGTCCAAAGAACCAAGGGAGAGCCTAGTTCATATATAGGGTCACCTTCTCTTATGTGCATGCCCTGCCCCCACATGTGTCTTCACACTATCTCACTGCTGCCTCCAAGGCAGGAAACATGAAAACAAAGCATGAAGAACAAAGTTTATGCTAGATGACTTTGAGACCCCAGGGAAAAGAAATCTGTACTCACCCCCACCCCCCACCCCCATAGAGCTTCTACAGTCACAGGACAATTCCCTCTCTGACGGATGCCACCCGTGGCCACTGATCTGGGATGGGAAGCCTCTATTGCCTTGTGAGCTGGATGAGGGACCCTTAAGAGAACTCTTCTTCCATATGCTCAAAGGAAACCAGGTGTCTTGACACTAAAATCATGATTAATGGCAGAATGGGACTCGGATAACAAGAACACTTGAAGAGCAAAAAGTAGTTCTTGTTCTTGTTGCAGGCAGCCTTGTGTCCCCTGCGCTTCATTTCTTAGGTTTGTAGAGGGAAACCCCCGGGGCTAAGATGTTAAGCATCGTACTTAGCCACCGTGGTTAGTAAGAGTTCCTGTTGGGGATGAGAGTTCTCCACCCAGGTTCAACACTGCCAGCCATGTAGCTTTCATCCACCCGGTCTCTCCTGGAAAGTCACTTAGACGTCACAGCAATCCAGGAGGAGTTACCAGCCTTGCCTTATAACATGAGTTTTCCTAAAAGTTAAAAAGTAGGTAAAAGATCCCCTGGCCACTGTCCAAAGACCATCTGCTATTCAAGAGGAATGCTCCAAGACGGTCATTATGGTCATATTTCTGTTTACGTCTAGCAGCGTGTTCCCTTCAGGACACATCTCTCTGCATCAACCACCGTTTCTTCAGGCTTCCTGAGGGGCTCATGGCCTTTGCCAGCTTTCTTTTTCTTCCAGGGTGGGGTTTTTCTGTGGCTGACGGCGATGCTTTTCTACATTAGCGTCTATTCATTACCCTTTTCATTTTCTCAGGGAAAAACAATCAGCGCTCATCACTTGCTGTAGTCATGGAGATTTCGTGTCTCCAGAAGAAATCCAACCGCAGAGTTTCTTTGTTAGTCCCCTGCTGGACATTTGCAGGTCCTTGTTTAGATTACAGCACTCCAGGCAGGGAAGCCACCGAAACCAATTCCAGTGTGATTCATAACCCAGGGTCAGCGGGGAAGGTGTGTGCGTGAACGGTATCCGAGGGCTGCTGGGTGCTGGAGCTGTGCATACAGTAGGTGCTCAGGCTGAGAGCCTGCGATCCAGCCACCTATCAAAACTTGACTTCTCAAGATGCATGTACTTGGGAGAGCCACAGCTGCAAGCCCTCCCTGTCTTTCCCACCACAGCAGCATTTTCTGAGGAGTTATCCACACTCTGAGCCTCTCTGTAGCCTACTAGCTCTTTTCTGCCTGTTGACTCTTACCATTCTGGCACATTTTCTCCTTTTATATTTCTCCCTGCCCCTTAGTGCTTTGCTGTGATTCTCCTGGGAACACACACACACACACAGACACACACACACACAGCTCTCAGCTACATGCTGTGTGCCCCATTTCTTCTCAAGCAGTGTGGGTGCACATAGGTCCTAAGCAAATCTTTGCTTAACAGCTGGGAGTTCTGAGTTAAGAGTCCTTCTAACACACGTCTGATCGTGTAGATGTGACAGTTTAAAGTCTTTCCACAGCTCCCATGCCCCTAGGACAAAATCTAAGCTCAGTACATTGAGTGGTTTCTCTTCCAGCCTCACCTGCCTGCCACAGCCTCACCATCCTGGCTGAAATGCCTGGTAGAGCTCCTGGTGAGGCGTGTGCTTAGTGTAATGGTTGAAGGTCGGCTCCGGTGCTGGAGCTGGATGGATTGTGGCCGCCCCCCAACCCCAGCTATGGAGTTCTGCGACTTGGAAGGGTCCACACTGACCTCTCTCTGTCTCTGGCTCCTCTTCTAGATAGTGGGGTCCATGCTCCCAGTTAGTAGGGTTGTTGTGAGAGTTGACAGCACGACCACATATTGAGCACAGAAACTGACACCCAGCACATGCAAATCCTTCTTAACTGTTACCCTAAAATTAAATTACAGTAAACGTGATAAGATGGTGCTGGCCTCTGCCTGCCACAGCCTCCATTGCCTTTCCCTGACAAGTATGTCCCTCCTTCTGCCTCAATCCTGACAGCATGACTTCTCTGAAGCCATTGCATTCATGGGTTGAAAGCATTTTCAGGGTAATTAGTGTGTAGTTTTAAGACCCAGGTTCTGTTGTTTCTTGTTTTCCTCTGGAATGAAGACTTATTTTTTATTAAGTATAAAGTTAGGTTTAGGGTATGAAGAGGGAGATGGGGCAGGGAGATGATAGAAAGGCAGAGTGTGTGAGGGGAATGAGCCCAAACCAAATGTTATGAAATACCACAGGGAAACCTGTTACTTTGCATGCTAATTAAAACATTAAAAATAAATAAATAAATTCAAAGCTTAAAACAACAAAATATCTACCTCCTTAGAGTTGCCAGGAAAAACTAGGTCATTTGTAAAGCTGTTTATTAAATTCTTCATTTGTCTTTGGTTTTACTTTTCTTAGCAGCCTTTTTGAACAGCTTTCAAGGACTTTTTGCTCTCCCAGCAATTAGGAAGTGGAGGCAGGGGGATTGAACTTTAGGAAGTGGAGGCAGGGGGATTGAGAGTTCAAGGTCATTCTTAGCTACTTATCAAGTTGAGGACTGCCTAGGATAATACATAAGACCCTGTCTCAAATCAACAAAACAGACAATAACTAGCCAAGGTATTTTCATAATCCTTTACCTGTTTCTTATGGCTTCTGGACAGATTAAGCTAAAGAGAAGGTCTTTCTCATTGTTGTATCAGAAGCACCAAGACCACAGTATTAGTCTCTGAGCTGGAACTCGTTAGAGGCTTGACCTATGCACCTGACCACTGGCACTCAACACCTGAGGTCTTAGAGGCCTATGATGGGAAGAGATGCTATAGTGGAATGATTCCTCTTTCTTTGGAAAATACTGAAGACCGGGCTGGAGCTGGTGCCACAATACTTTAGTTGTCAAGTAGGAGCCTGGCCCAGAGTACCAAGATTGGACAGCCAAGATACAGTCTGGGCTCTATCCATAAGCCCAACAACATCATCATGTTTCTTCAACATGGTGTTCATTTATCACCCAAGAACAACCTGCTTTATAGCATCTGCTGATCAGCACCGTTTAAATATTCCTGTAGTAGTGTTTCGAAACTGCTACTCTAATGTCAAGCGGTTCCCACAATTCCTCAAAATCCCCACCTACCCATAATGAGCTGCCTCCAGCACACTACTGAATGGAACTCTTACTTCAGTCTTCCATCCTGTGTAATGGAAGTCTCATCATATGACACCCTGTCTCCAAGTGTGAGTGTGAAGAATAGGTGTGGAGCAGATCTGATAGAGCCAGAAATGTGGGTGCTGTAACAGTGATCTTGAACTTACCTTGATTCTGAAACTCTTTACCCATGATGCATTCATTGGTCTTGTTACTAGGGACACAGAGATTCCCTTTGGGATTATTGGTCTCATTAACAAAAGCATTTAAAAGCAGATTCAGAAGGAAGCTTGAGGAGAACCTTACTTGAGTTTAAGAGGAAACACATAACACAAAGTAGGTGAAAATCCTGGCCACTGCCTGGAGAAAAGGTGGAGGAAAATCATACCCTTTGAGTTAGCTAAGGAATACATTTAAAGTTAAAAGGACTCCAGTGGGAGGGGAGGGGAGCTGAGGAAAGTTCCCCCAAACAGCCTTCCATGCACTGACTGTGTGGTCTTTCATTGCCTCCCCTCCATATTCTCCAGCTGCTCTTTGGGCACACGCTCTGCTTGTTGGATAATCTTGGGTAAAGTGTGTGTGTGTGTGTGTGTGTGTGTGTGTGTGTGTCTTCCTTGGAACACTGGCTTCTTCTATGCTAATCTTCCTGCTGCTTTCTTCCGTTCCCAAGCTATGCTCCACAGCCTTTATTCATGGTCCCCTCTCAATAAGCACTCATGGGGGTTATGATGGGTATTATTTTGTTTGATTCTGCTAATCAGGCGTATACTTTCTGCAATATACTGACTCAATTGGCCTCTTATTCCAGGGTCTAGTTGTGAGTCAGTTCTAGGGTTATTAAGCAAGATGAGTCTGGTGGTGTTTGGACGGAGGGTCTGTAATCTGTGTCACAGTGGCATCAGTTAACAGTATCCTCTAGAGACTCAGACACACCCAAGGGCAGGTGGACAGAAGGGGCCACTAGGTCAGGCACTGTTCAGCCTGCCACCACTACCAGCTAGGGTCTGTGTAGACCTGTCTGTGGTGGAGGCAGGCTTTGAAGAGTTAGAAACAATTAGATCATTAACTTTGAAGACCAGAAACGGTTTTTCCCCCCTGAAATTAACACTCCATTCAGGCTGAATGCTATTGGATCCAGTTGAGTAGGCCTGAGGTATCTTTAGGGACTTCTACAGAAAAGAAATTCTTTGGCCAGACTGAAGAAATGCCCAGGTCTTTTGCTATTCTGTGTGTTTAATAGAAGTACAGGGTGCAGCCAAGCCTTGGCTGTGTTTGTGTCCCGGTATTCACATCTGTTCAGTCTTGCTGAGTGTGGGAGGGGTGGCTTGCAGAGCTGCTTAGCTTAGCCAGTGGCCCTGGTCCAGAGTGGCTGAGAGGTTTTCCAAAAAGTTTTTGGTACTGTGTAGAGAAAACAAAGCATATCCCAGCACCTGTGCCCAGACCGCTTGTGATGAGCCTGCCTCCTCGAACACAGAGCCCTTGTGGTGTACTGTGAGCTTTGACCACTAACCAGGCCTTCCAGTGCCTTCTCTAGTTAAAGTGGTAGGAAAGGTTCAAGGCATAGTACTCATATACCTCTAATCCTAGACTTGGGAGGGTGAGGCAGGAGGATTGCAAGTTTGAGGACAGCCTGTACTACACAGCAAGACTTTATCTCAGAAACAAAGCAAACACCCACAACCCCCAAAACCTAGAAGAAATTGAGCCTTTACAAACCTTTAACTCCCTACAGCCTTGCCCACCTCAGAGCAGCAAACTCAGGCCTTCATAGATGAAGCAAATCATAGCTTCTTCCATGGAAAGAGGTGAGATGAGCCCTGGGCATGCCAGCAGCCAACTAGAGTGAGCGGTGCAACAGAGACACATGCCTGTTGTCTGCCGAGTTGCTGGGTAACTCACGTCTCCAAGTTCACCGTGTTCTCCCACAGAAACATGGCCGCTGACTGCCAAGGTGACCTCACCAGAGGCCATTTCTTATTCAGGATTTCCCCAACAATATCCCCTGAAGATCTTAGAAACAGCCCCTTGGGTAAAACCAGCCCTCTCCCTCCTCAGACCAGTGAGTTGATGGCTTCCCTTCACTTGCTTCTGTGTCTCTCCTCTTTCGCCACTACCCATGGCTTCCCAGTGAATCTGCTCTCCCCTGGGGAGTTCTCTGAGTTCCAAAGGGCCCTGAAGACAAGGCACTGAGCCGCAGGCGTCTTTGCCCATAGGAAGCCTCTCCCACCTCTCTTGGATTTCCCTTTGCTCCCAGAAAAACTAGCTCTTTAGTGCGAGGGGCGAGGGGATGAGAAAAGACTCGGGAGACAGAAGCATGCATATTACAAGGCTCTAGGAATTATGGGAGCAGATGGGCTGTAGGATCCAATTTTGATGCCAGGAACATGTTTCTGTATAAAGTAAATATTTTCCCAGTGTGGATCTCCGGTGAGAGTGTAGAGAAGCGTATTTCCTAAAGATGCAAATAAGTCTAGTCAGAAATAAATATTGAATGGAAACTTCAAAGCCTCTAGATTTCTCCAGTTATAGACCCTGAAGATTTCTGTCCAAACAAGCAGGCACACACAGGTAGATGAAGGGTCGGGGAGGGGTGAGAGGGGGATTGAATACACCTGTATTTCTGTGTGTGTGTGTGTGTGTGTGTGTCTGTGTGTGTGTGTTCCCTCACACACAGGCATGTGTGTGCATGCCTGCGTGCATGTTGCGGGTGGTGAGGGATAGAGAGAGGGAATAAGAGTAAAGAAACATATTGCCAAAGGAATTATTGTTATGTCTGTCCAAAGACTTAATGGTTTTTTTCTCTCTTCATGTATACTTTCCATTTGTCATAGATGCATAATATATATATTTATAGACTGTGAGGTGAGGTGATGTTTAAATACACACACATATGCAGTGTATAATGATTTGGCTAATTGGTGTGTTCATTTCCCCAGAAATGTATCATGTCTTTGTGAACTGTGAACATCCAAAAATCCTCTCTACTTACTGTTTTGAAGTACACAATTAAGTATGAGCAGCCACAGTTGCTTCCTCTGCTGTGAACCATGAGAAGTTGCTCTTCCGAACAGCCACACCCCTGAAGCTATTACCAGCTTCTCCCCTCATCCCCCTCTCAGACCTGAGGCCTGGAGTGTCTTCAGTGTCTCCCCACAACCCCTTTTCTGTTGCAGATCTCGCCTTGCAGATTTTTTTACCAACTGCCAGCCAGAGTCAAGGTCTGTCAGCAGCTGTCTTAAGGAGAACTACGCAGACTGCCTCCTTGCCTACTCGGGACTGATTGGTAAGACCAGGGGAGGTGGGAAAGGCAGAGGAATCTGGATTACAGATGTGCTTAAGGCAGCTTGCAGTGTCTACACAAGAAACAACTTCCCAGTGGACTTTGTTCTGGAGGTTTGAAGACAGTGCGAAGGAAGGAAGGAAGGAAGGAAGGAAGGAAGGAAGGAAGGAAGGAAGGAAGGAAGGAAGGAAGCAACATGCCAGAGAAGGGAGAATCTGGGCTAATTATAGATCCAGGAAGGCTATAAATTTTAATGAAGTTGAGCATCTCCATTGGGGAGCTAGCCACACACAGCAAAAGCAGGGGTTACATGTGTATTAGAAGAAGAAAACAAGTCAAAGAAAGATTATTGAATTTGGGAAGAAGGAACTTGGAAAATCCAAGAAACTGTATACTTTAGGGAACTTTGGGAAGAAGGAACTTGAAAATCTAAGAAACTGTATCTGAGAAATGGCCCCCTGGAAATGAACCCCCCCCCAATACTGAGGAGCTCCTTACCAGTGTTATTCTTGGCCGTTTGACTCCTGTTGTGCATGGGATTGTTTAAAATTACTTTCCTTGTAAATAACCTAAAGCAGAAACTGTATTTTCTAGCTTGGGAGGCTTGTGGCACTAGGCTAGCCATATGCTCGGCAGTCAGGAGAATAGTAAAATTAAATAACATTCCTTGGGGAAACATCCAGAAAGAGGCAGACTTACATCTGGGGTGAACAGGGCTGGCAGGGAGAAGGGTGGCTGCTCCACGTTGCAGGAAGAAAGGGAGCTAGCTGTCCTTGTGAAGCTTCTCTCTCAGAGCTCCACCATAGATGGCATTTGAGAAGGAATATAGGGTGAAGGCTGTGGAGGGTGAGAGAAAGCACAGCTGTCACACAGCCCTGGCTCGGTGGCATCTCCATCCAAGCATCTGTGACAGGGTCATACACATCACCAGCATGAAGACCCTCCCACCTAGAGTGGCAACACAAGCTAACAACAACCTCATCACCAGAATGTCTCCAGTAAGAGTCTTTGATTCCAGTGAGCGAGTGTGTAGTGCACTCCCGACTTTTTAAAAGGATAACCTGTGCTCCCATGTGTAAAACCTTTAAAATCCTGCCTCAGTTCCTCCAGGTATGCACCATTTCTGTGGTTCCAGCCAACATGTGCACACACCCTCCATAAGTTAGAACGGCAGAAATATAGTCATGGTCTCCCTAACGAAGGTCTTAGTCTTCACCTAGGATGATGTATGAATTGTGGAGTTGCAGAAATAACAAGTGCAATTAAGACATATGTACTGTTTAAAGAGAGTAAAACACTTTAAAAAAAAAAAAAGAAGAAGGAAAAAGGAAAACTGAAACCAGGACTGCTCCCGGGAGACAGTGTTAAGTCTCTGCAGATGGAGTCATTGTTACTACTTCAGTCTGAGTCCTTCCAGGAGTTTATGCTCATTAACTCCCCGGTGAGCCAAGGCGAGGTACTGCCAGCATTTTTGTGAGATCATTCCTAGGCTTGGCAAACCTTATGTGCCTGAGGACAATGAAGTGGAGGGAATGGACGGATGGTAGAAGGAATGTGTTGGGCCAGCCAAAGAGTATTTCTCTCCTGGGCCTGTATCTTTTCTTCTCCATGGCTTTTGGAGTCAGTGGCTCCTAACCTCTGCACAAAGCTTGCTCCTGCCTTTCGGATGCCACTGTGGCATCAGAAGTCCAGTAGCTTTGACCTCTCCACTCTGTTCCCAGTGTCTGGTGAATTAGACCTCTCTGTAAGGTGCAGATGAAAATTCTCATGCTAATAATGAGATTTGAGGGTTTTTTTAAAAAAGTAGTAGTAGACTAGTAGGATCATGACAAATGCCTTTGACCCCAGAAGAGTTTCCAAAAACTATGGTTTTATTTGTAGCTAAACTCACCCTCTGGATTTCTGACCACCTACTTCTTCCACAAAAGCAACTAGAAACAGAAAGTTCTTGGCATCCGTGGGCATTGCCTGCTATGAGCCACCCAGGAGAAGACATTTGGATTTTATTTAATATAAATGCATTGTATATGTCTCCCAGTGGAGAACTCAACAGAAAAACCACAAGTCATAAGCAGGACAGCCCACACAACATCTCTGTGGGAACATCTACATCTCTGTTGCAGATCCATTGACAGTACTTGAGGGGGGAGTTCCACTGTGTTTGTTTGTTTTGATTTGTTTTTGTTTTTTGTTTTCTTGGTTTTTCCTCTTTCCTTCCTTTCCTGTATTATTCTTTCTTCTTTTGATAAGGTCTCATGTAGTCCACTTCTCAGATTCTTTTTGTAGCTAAAGATGACCCTGAACTCATCTGCCTCCACTTGCCAAGTGCTGGGATTACAGATGTGCACCACCACACCTGGCTTATGTGCCACTATAGATCGGACAAGTTCCTACCAACTGAACTACACCCCAGCTTTATTTCCATCTCTTTCTACTATGGACAACTTTATTTTAATCAGTTGAGAATCATGGGATGGTAGCCTCTTTATACAGATTTTTAGACATTCAGGATATGGTGACCTCATTGGAGGAGTCCACAGTTGCCCGTGTTACTCTAAAGAAGCCATTTGCCTCCAAGGAAACTGCGTTAAAAGCATAAAAGAATTCTTAAGATATGTGCACCCAGTACTCTCTATTTATGAAAATTAATGACATTTTCTAGAAAATGCAAGGGATTTGGCATCTCATAGATTCTAAGTTAATTCTCGCCTTCTCCACGACATCCATACCATTTGTGCAGGAAGAAAATACCCTAAACACAGCCCAAGGAGTTTGCTTATAGTTTTTTAAGTAAATGTATAAATTATTTTATGTGCTCAAGATAAATTGCCAAGAAAATGCACCACTTAACATAATTCCCTGCCCAGAGACCATGGTGTTTGTGATTAGCTGTGACATTTCTACTGTCAGAGCAGTAGAGTTGGTTTCTTTTTTTTTTTTTTTTTTTTTTTTTTTTTTTAGGCCACTGAAATGTCTATGTCAACGCAGGAGGGCAACATGCCTTGTCTTTTTCTCTTTCAGGCACAGTCATGACTCCCAACTACATAGACTCCAGCAGCCTCAGTGTGGCACCGTGGTGTGACTGCAGCAACAGTGGCAATGACCTGGAAGACTGCCTGAAATTTCTGAATTTTTTTAAGGACAATACGTGTCTCAGTGAGTTTTTTTTTCCCCTCTTTGAGTGAAAGCTCTGCCTGCAATGTCCTCCCTTACCTTCCCTCTCTCCCTCCCTTTCCTGGTGTCTGGTGGATGCTTGCTTCTTTTGGCACACTCCGTGACGCAGCAGGGAGCCACACAAGTGATGAATTAGGTGCTGCCAAGACTGTGATCCCAAAGGCTTATGAGGACAAGAGAGTCAGATAACCTCAAGGGTGTACTGTGTGGGAAAGAACGCCTCTACCCACAGATCAAATTCTGATCCTGGCAGCCAGTGGAGAGTCCATTCCCAGGTTCTGAAAACCTGGTAGGAATTTACAATATGAATGGGGTGCATAGGACAGGCCTCGGAGGACTCTTCAGGGGGAATTAGAATGTTAAAATCAACACCTCCTTAACTTGTCAGGACTGGCTCGGATAGAAGCAATGGATCTATCCTGATTGGGCCATTCACCAGGGTTACTTGGGATGGGTTATCTTGGAGTTGAGAGATGAGCCTTTGTGAGCAGGGTACTACTCCTCTTTGGGAACAGGGCTGGTTACTGCTGTGGTACTCTTCAGGTAATTTGGAATCCTGCTTGACAATGGAACAGGGATGTACTGATGTGAACCACTTGCATCTGTCAGAAAGATTTAAAAAGCAGGACACCTGGTCACCCTCCCACATGGCTCCATGACAGTCAGCCATATTTGTTTGGACAACTCTCCAGCTGAGACACCAATCATGTTGAAAGGGATATGGAGTTCATGTAGTTTGGGTTTCCTTATTCCACACGAGAACACCAGAAATGCAAGTGTCATCCCCAGGATAGCATAGTAAAAGAGTAGCATTGTCTCAGACCCTGAGTGGTAGAGTTATATGTCCCAAAGTGTGGGTCCTTGAGCAGCATCCTAACTCCCAAAGACCTTGTTCATGACTGATATTGAAGGACCAGTTGTCAGAAGTATAATCCTGGATGTTAGGGGCTAGGTCTGACTTCTTAGTGACAAGCATAGAAGTTCAGCCATGCCCTTGAAGAACTCTGTCGTCAAGTAATAAATTCTGCATGATGATATGTGCTGACTGGTGTTTGAAGAATTAGCTAGTGATGTACTCACTATATGGAAAACATCTCATGTATTAGTTTGGGTTCTCTAGAGTCACAGAACGTATGGATAGTCTTTATATAGTTAGGGAATTTCTCAATGACTTACAGTCGATAGTCCAACTCCCCAACAATGATCAGCAGCAGCTGAGGATAGAAGTCCAAGGATCTAGCAGTTTCTCAGTCCCACGAAGTAAGCAGGCAAGGAAGAGTGAGAGCAAGAGAATCTTCCTTCTTCCAATGTCCTTATATATCTCCATCAGAGGGTATAGCCCAGATTAAAGGCTGTAGGTCTCCAGCAGAGGGTGTGGCCCAGATTAAAGGTGTGTGCACCCATGCCTTTAATCCCAAATGATCTTGAACTCCTTGTCTTGAGATCTCCTTGTCTTAGCCACTATGCTTCAAGGTCTCCATGCCAAGATCCAGGTCATAAACTTATATCTCTGAGCCTCCAAATTAGGATCATAGGTGAGTCTTCCAATTCTAGACTGTAGTTCATTCCAGATATAGTCAAGTTGACAACCAGGAATAGCCACTACATCTCATGAGCATTTCACTAAAATTTCTCCGTCATGTCCCCCATGGAAAAGTAAAACTCAACTTGCTTGATCTGTGCTTCAAACAGTTCAGCTCCAAAGCATCACCTTGGTCTTCCAAAAAAAAAAAAATGGACTTTTGAGTTCTTCCTACACAATGAGCCGTAAATACAGAAGCATGCGTGGAAACATTGGGTGTACCAGTGTGCTGTGCTTAGACCTTTTGTTTGAACTCTGTTTTGTGCATTCTTCCCCTCACATCTTGTTCCCTTCTGGTAGAATACAAGTTTTAGCAAAAAATAAAGCAATGAAAACTTTGTTCCTCAGAGAGACATTAAAGTTGTCCCTCTTTGGCAGCATTTTGGTAAAGGGAAGAATGGTCTTATTAATGACTTTTAAATAAAAACAAATGCCAAAGCCAGCCAGAAGTTTTCATAATTGTTTCATTTATCCTAGTTTGGATGGGGCACAGGGCTGCAAATTCAATGTCTTACAAGGGGGCCTGGAGTAGGAGCTGTAACAGATCCTTAAACGTGACTCGTGCATGGGAACGCCAGTCCACTTTCTTCCAGTTAGCCAGGCTTCTCTCAGATTCCCCTACTGTAAGCACAGCTACAGTTGGTTGTTCTGTCATAGTTTGGGAATGGGAAATGATCATTTTAAAGCCAAGTGCATGGCTGAGGTATAGGGATGAGAGAAGACTAAGGGGAAAGGGGAGGAGAGGAAGATTTGTTCCACCCCAGCATCCCTGGACCACTTTATCTTGACCCCAGCCTCCTTTCTCCTGGCATTTACCACTGCCCATATATGGTAGGTTTTGCTGTTTTGACTTTGTGGTCAGAGTTCCACTTGGGGATGTGACTTTGGTCTTATGTCACTACTGTTCAAGACATTATGAGTAGTACACAGAGCCAAACCTGAAACTTAGTTATGTTGGGGACATTTCAGTGGACGAGCAAGAAAACAACTAAACTCAAAGGGACTATGTCAACACTCTGGGCAAGCAAGGGTAGTCTTCACATCAACACCCCTGGGAAAGCTACTGTGGTCTTCACATCAACACCTCTGGATATGCAAAGGTAGCTTTACATCAACACCTCTGGGAAAGCAAGGGTAGTCTTCAAAAATGACAGCTGTTTCTTGAGTCTCTCCATCTAACAAGGAAAAGCAGACCCCTGAGTTCTTGTCCTGAGATCCCTTAGGGACCCTGGTCTACAGGTTTGCCTGTCTCGAGGATCTGTAAAGCACTTAAGCCACAGGGCCTAGCAAGAAGCACGAAGCTGCATTTGTATCATTTGGAAGCATGAAGCTGCATTTGTATCATTTCGAAGCAGGAAGCTGCATTTGTATCATTTGGAAGCACGAAGCTGCATTTGTATCATTTCGAAGCTGCCTCTTACAGAGCCCCCAACCCCTCCCAGTGCAGTCATGGAAAACAAGCTTCCAATTTTACTAAATGCAAAGAATGACAATGTTGAAACAAAGTGTCACTTCTGAGAGGAAGATTAGGGTTCAGTCACTCTGTCTTACATATCAAAAGTGCCAAGTAAGCGCCATGTATTAGCAATTTGCACTTTTGGGTCCCAAATGACGGAGTCTGATTTCTTATACAATGCATATGAAATAAAAAAAATTCCTAAATCCAGGGCAAATCCCCGAAGACCTGATTAAAAACTGTTTTTTATTCATTTTGGGAAGGGAACAACACACAACCAATTTACTCTTGCCATAAAAACAATCTAATCCCATGAAATTATAATAAGCTTTGAAAGTTTCACGTTTCAAACTTTTCATTTAGACAGGGCTGTGCCTATCTAATTATGCAGATTTTGTTTGGAAGACTGGAAGCAGAAAGGAGAAAAATAATCATACTTAAATTTTCACAGATATCGATGAGGTTTGGGATAGATATTTTTTCTTAAGAAAGTGACTGCATTCTCCTGCCAAGTGAGGGCGAGCCTTAGCATTGCCTAGCTTCAGGGTAAAGAAAACTCCACTGGCTAATTTCCATTTGGCATAGAGTTCTTATAGAGTGTAAGGATTTTTTCTCTTGGAAAATGATGTAGTTGTGATGCTACTTCTGAGTCTCAGGATGACTTTCAAAGGGCTCACAATAAGTTCTTGCTGTGCTCATGGTAGAGTAAGTGTCTTGCTCAGGTTTTAATGAGTGGATTGATTTTTGAGCACTGGATCCAAGAGATTGGTTCTTAGCACCAATTAGGTAGACGTGTGGAGAGGTGGCTAGGTGAGTGGAATGATGGGTGGGGTAGGGGTGGGTGGGATTGGGGTGTGGGATGGGGGAGATGGGGAATGAGGGAAGAGGGGATGGGATGAGGGGTGGGGAGATGAGTGGGATGGGGTGGGGGATGGGGGAAGGAGGGTGGGATGGATGGATGGTCAGTGAGGAGCTGGTGACTGGGGTTGTTCTGACACATCCAGTGTTACAGCCAGAATTCCTCCTCCTGTGTGTCTTTGGCTGTGTGCATCCTGCCTGTTATGCTATGCTGCCTCTGAAATGGGATTTCCTTTTGTTCCACCACAGAAAATGCAATTCAAGCCTTTGGCAATGGCTCAGATGTGACCATGTGGCAGCCAGCACCCCCAATCCAGACCACTACTGCCACCACTACCACTGCCTTCCGGGTCAAGAACAAGCCTCTAGGGCCAGCAGGGTCTGAGAATGAGATCCCCACACACGTTTTACCACCTTGTGCAAATTTGCAGGTGAGAAGTGGGTCTTGGTTTCCTATCAGAGCTGACTTCCGGGAGGACAGTGTGCTCATTGTTCAAAAGGTTCCTCTCGGATTTGAAATCCTCCCCCCCCCCAAAGTCTTTGTGTACACATGTGTTCATATGTATGATGCGGGAGCCCATGGGCTATAGCATGCGTGTGGTGTGGAGGTCAGAGCACACAACCTTGGTGTCAGTCTTCTTCCTGTGTTTGAGACAGAGGCTCTAGTTGGCTCTATGTAAGCCAGCCCAGTTGTGAGCTTTGGGATTGACCTGTCACATCTAAGGTTGACCCATCCACATCTTGGCCTCCTACCTCATAAGGGTGCTAGGATTACCAGTGCATGCCTCTGTCTAGCTTTACACGGGCTTTGGGAATATGCACTCAGGTCTTTATGTGTGTGGTGAGCCCACGGAACTGTTTCTTCAGATTTGCATCTGGAAGATGTGATGTCTTCAAGTGAAGACAATCGTGGTACAGACTGCCACTTTCTGAGGACTTTGGTCAAGTGTCTGTGCAATGAGGGGTCTGGGCAGATGGACTGCTAAGTTTTTTGTTTTTTGTGTTTGGTGGGGGTGTTTTTGGTGAGACATGGTAGAGCTGAGTTGGCACTATATATTTGTAGCCGATTCTGTGTTCTTGATAAAGCAAGAACGTATCAAATAGAGGGAGTTCTTTTTTAGCGTGTTACCATTATAGCCATTCAAACCTCCATGGACTGTTTCACTGCCTCTGAAGGTAAATCAGAGGAGGCATTGTTACTAGCTGCTATGTGGAGTCTCAGAAATACTAGTTATTTGCAAAGCAAAGAAAAATAAAAGCTTTTTCAGTGTAAGAGTGCCATGGAAAACCTTGTGTGTGCCCAGAGTCCAGTGACAGTGATCAAGAGACTTCAGGCAGACCCACCCAAATATGCCTGAGTAAAAGCAAAGTATAAACAAGAAAGTTTCTGCGACACAGGAAGTGCCTCAGGCCCAGGAGTGCTCCAGGCTCAGGGAGTGCTCCAGTCCCAGGGTGTGCTCCAGGCCCAGGGAGTGCTCCAAGCCCAAGGAATGTTCCAGGCCCAGGGAGTGTTCCAGTTTCTCTTGTTTTACTGAGTTCTCATTGTATGGAGTATTCAACTGTCAACAAAACATTAGTTCTTTGGAGATTTGCAGGGATTCCCATGCACTTTGACTCTTTGGGTGCTCTCCAGATAGTTCACAGAGGAGGTCAGTTACTATAACATAGTGGTCTAGCTCTCATATCTGAGGATATAGGCTTCAGGAATATGATGCTTCTATCCAAGTCTGAAGAGCTGGTAGATCACAGAAGCAGTGCTGGGAACCCAAGAATGTCACCTGTCCATGGTTGTTCCCATACGTTGAGGGAGAAGGAAACCCACAGCAGCTTCTGCCTTCTGCCACTCGGGGAAAGGGATGTTTAGGCTCTCTGCTGTTCTTCTGATTGTTTCAGGGTCTTGAGTATCCTGACTGACCTTGAACTTGCTATGTAGCTAAGGTTGACCTTGAACCTCTTGTCCTCACTGCTCTGCATCTGGAGTGTGGGGTTGCAGATGTGCCAGCATGCCTAGTTTATGCAGAGCTCATGGTAGAGCCTGGTGTGTTACTTTCAAGTGTTGTAACAGGACCTCAGTCTTACCACAAGAGTGCCTCTCCTTTCCATGTGACTGGCAAGGGTTGTCTGCCCAAGAACTCTTAGAAGGAACTTTTGTATGAATGCCTTCTTCATTTGCAAGTGCCATCCTCCCTACAAAATGTCAATCAGTTTTCCCATCTAATTTGTATGACACCACATTACACTCAGTGCCCTTCATCTGAGCTTCAGTCTCTGTCTCCTAGTCCTTCTGGATTCCCACTCCAACACTCAGTTTCAGACACACGCACACTAGATAGCAGGGAGAAAGTCAGACCACACAGCCCAACGTCAAACTCTGTGTCCTTTGGATTTCGGAACCACTTTTGAGCCCTTGTCCTCTCCAGATCCCCATCTGTAGAGTATCAGAGCTGGGAGGCCACAGGGGGAGTGGGCAGTGACATCTACTGCCCCCCCCCCCTTTTGCAGCAGGGCCCTGAGTCTGAAAGAAGAGATTTGTTGAGTCTCCCAGCCTCGTGAAGGTGACCTGAAGTCAGAAGTGACAAGGTCATTCTCTTTTGCCACTGGCTTTATTGCTTCTCCTTGCTAATGCATGTGCACACAGTCAGCCTGCTGCAGATGCACACAGTCAGCCTGCTCCACATGCACATAGCCTGCCGCAGACACACAGTCAGCCTGCTGCAGACACAGTCAACCTTTGCTCCCTGTGTCTCCTACCCTCAGATGCCAGTGTCAGTAAACACAACAGCCAGATGGAGGGTAAGACCGTGCCATCCATTATAAGCTAAGGAAGGTGATGAAGTCAGAAGTGCTTTCTGATCAGGAAGCAGGAGGCTTGTGCTTCAGCAAAACCTGCATCTGTACGTCCTGCACACATTTAGATACACAAAGCGTGACTCACGTGCCACCTAAGGCCATTATTACGTTCCCTCTGACTTAAAAACTTCTCAGTGAAGGAAGCCTAATGGGCCAGATGCTGCTTGCCTGCAGTTTGGAAGGTCAGGTGAGGTAACCAGGTGACATCTCAGGTGAATACAGGAAGCTATGGCATTCCAGTTTCCTCCTCTGTTAGCCACGAAATGTGTCCTCTGCTTTCCAGTTCTTTTCCACATCCCATCCAGGCTCCTGGCTTAGGTTCTTGTGATACACATCTCACCTCCAACACAGATATGCCCAGCTATCCCTCCCTGCCAGGAGGACTCTGTGTACCGCTGCACAGTTGCCCTGGCAACGCTGAGGCACACAGGAGCTCCATTCCCCAGAAACCATGCCTTTCCGCTCCCTGTGTTAGCATAGGAGCTCTGCTTTGTAAATAGAAGGACAAAACTAAAATTATAGCATGATGTTCATCACAGGACTACCTCTGTTGACTCCGCTGAAAGGGCTGAAGAGATCGGATTGACTGGGACTAAGGATGGACACATTTCCTTGTGATACACAGTGGAGTTTGGAAGCACCTGGCATCTGGGAAAGGATGTCTCGGGGGTTTCACTGAACCCGTCTTTACACCCGAGACACAGATGAGAGTGTTAGCACTGTGGTCTTAGCAGATGTCCTGATTCTTGTCCTTCTTGTCCCATGAGCAGGAGCATTTTCTCGGTAGTAGAGCTCAGTCAGAGAGGCTGAAGGGATGCTCCAGGACTACATGCAGAAATGGCTCTCTCTGTGTTGACTGTCACATGTGTGTCACATGACTGGGCTGTTGCAAAGATGAGAGTGGTGCTCCCTGGCTTTGCTCTGAGATGGGGGTCTGGGGTGTGCACTGGTGGAAGACAGAGCTGACAGGTGGAGAGTAGTGTAGTCCATAATCCCAAAAATCTGTTTCCCCTTTCCTCAGAGCACCCCTGTGGGGCAGACGTGGCAGGCATTCCTTCCCTTAACACCTGAGAAAACTGAGGAGACAGTGACTTAGCCTGAATCCGTGTCTCGGATGGGCTGGTCTCACAGAGTGGGAGGAAGCACAGGACAGGAGGAGGAAAGGGATGCTGTCATAGGTCATGCTGAAGGTCGACACCAGGAGCAATGTGGCGAATCTAAAGTCAGCACTACTAGGGCTGCTTCTGGCCTCGAGTCCAGGACACAGGATAGGGAGAGCTTGCCAGTAAGAGTTTTGTAGCTGGATGACCTCTTTAGGGTGACCTACATGAAGAATGGCTGAAAGACAATTTGAGGCCACAGATTGGGGGTTGGCGGTGACAAGTGAAGGGCCTTCACCCTGAGAACATGGTCGCTCTGGCTGATTTAGGGCTCTGCTCAGCACGGGGCTCCCAGGAGGCTCATTCTCTCTGCATCTGCCTTTCCTTTGTGCCTGCCTGGCTGTAGATGAATTGCCATTTGCCAGGGGGTCCTAGAAATATCCCCGAATGATGTCTGTCCCTGTCTGTGACAGGACTCAGAATAGAACTGACTTAAACCAACTTGGGATCCATTGGTAACAGATCTGGAGACAGTCAGAGACTTTGGCAGCCTTAAAGTTCACATCTCTTGAGAAGCGTCCTCTTGTAATATTTTTAAATACACAATAACATGAGAAGACTCTTGGGGACTAGAGAATCTGTTTTAACATTTGAGACTCCCCCCCCCCACCCAGAAGGAAAGGAATAAGAATATACTTTTTTTTTTCCTCCAAAAAGTCTGCCTAGAAGTGTAATCAGCAATAAAGCAACATCAGATCCTCCTGGGCAGTGGGTTGCTTCGGGCCTGGTGATCATGGGCTCATGGGTGGTTGCTGTGGAAAGCTCTGCTTTTAAAAAAAGAAAAGTTGATTGATTAGTGTACAATGTCAAGGAAATGTCCAAGTGCTGGCCCCCTGAGGTGATAAAATACCGGGTTGGGGTAACCTGCCAAGCTCCCATGTTAGGATAAATTGGCATGCATTTTAGTAACAAGCATGACGCAAGCAAGCTGTGCTATTGTTAGTCTCTCTCTGACTTGTATGAAATGGTCACACGAGAAGCAAGGAAACCTTAATAACTCTACCCATTACTTCATCATCTGTACACTTGAGTGGCCTGGCAGCTGGAAACACTCAGAGTATTTAAACCAAAAGAGAGTACTTGCCGCTTCTTTAAAGTAAACGTCTGTGGGGATGGAAGCAGATATTGGAAAGCCTTCTGTTTGGGACCACTGCACTGCTTAGCACTGGGGCTCCCAGTGAAGACCCCTTGCTGTGGGAAACCTCTAGCATCCATGTCTAACTGTAGTAGTGTTGCTTTGGGGATCTGCAGGGGAAAGGCTCCCAGGATTACTAACATCCACATCCTCTTCGTTTTGTGGGGGTAAAAGTCTCACACTGTACTCCAGGATGACCTTAAGTTTGGGTTGATCAACCACCCTCAGCCTTCCAAGTGCTGGGATTTCAGATATGAGTAATCATGTCTTAGTCAGGTTTTGTTTCTGTGTAGTCGTATGCATGCCTGTTGCAGGGGTGCAAGTATGCATGTGTAAGTATGCATATGTAGGCCAGAGGTCATTTCTTAGGACACCACCCACCCACCATGTTCTGAGATAGTATGTCAGATAAGTTTGGCAAGTTCAGCTGGTTGTTGGTGAACCACAGTAGAGATTTGCCTGTTTCTACATCCCTAGCACTGGGTTACAAGTTTGTGCTACTTACACACATGTCCTGGTGATAAGGCTCAGGCCCTCAGTGTTTGCACAGGGCATGCTTTACACACTGAAGCTATCTCTCCAGAAAACAAGGTCTGTTTTGTTTTAATTTTCTCCCAGGGTTGGTTGAGTCCTCTGACATGGTAGATGTAGCGAGCTGGCTCTACTGGAGGCCAGTCACGGCAGCCTTCCAACCTGGCTCTGGGCTGGTAGTGATAGAGCAGATCAAGGAGCACATATCCATTCAGATCAAGCAGGATGGCAATGTGTAAGCCACCAAGTTAGCTTTTACATCTGGGTGTGAGACATGGAAGGCCATCAAGTGTTCATCCAAGGTTTGGGTCCTTGAGAGAGCATTCTAGAAGAGAGTCCTTGAGAGAGCATTCTAGAAGAGAGTCAGCAGAGCAGCTGCTGGGCTATGACAGATGTGAGTCCGTCCGCAGGGTAAGGATGTAAGGATGATTCCTGCCCAGATCAGCAGTGCAGAGTCAGCTCCCCTGCTGCCCCTGAACCCCGAAACAGGTGCACCCCTCTGTTGTCTGTCATTGTCAGAGCTCATCAGCCCTAAGCAGGTCTCTGCAAGGACACTCATCTCCCTCTGTGCCCGAGAAGAGGGAGGAACACTCAGTGGGGCTGTGAAATCATAGGATCTGAATCTAGGTCTACACCTCCTGATCTCCTTGCATAGCCTGGTCTCCCTGCATAGCCTGGTCTTCCAGCATAGCCTGGTCTCTTTGTATAGCCTAGTTTCTCCTCTTTCTAGCCCAAAGGCAGAACCAAACTTGTACTTTAGGTTGAACTCTTGATAGGAAGTCACCTAGGTAAGATGACTTGGAGCCACGGAGGGAAAACCATCAATTTACTTCTTCCATGTTTTGCTTAAGAATATTAAATATTATCTATATTTAGAAGGCCCCCGTCCCTGCTCTGCCACAGTACCTCCTGGGATCCAAACAAAGTCCATTTGTTCCAGATTGGGCCGGACCAGTCCAGAGCTGATTTTGAAACTTCCCGGCAGGAAGGTGATTATCTAAAACTGTGAAATACCCGGGGCTCTGCTGGTTGTGACCAAGTGCAAATTTTTAAGTGTCGAGTGTTCAAAGGAAAGCTGCCAATGGGTGTTCTGTAAATCATTTGTGCCGGCAGACTGACCCCATTATGTCAGCTAATCCTGGAAATACAGGAGGTAAATTTAAATCTTCGAGCATGAAGCACTTAATCAATATTCTAAATGTTTTTCTTGCAATTTATGCTTGCAGAGCAACGGGGTGCTCTGGCGTCCCGTTAATCTTCCATCAGTGAAGAGACACTCACGAGACAGGCCAGGGTGGTAGGGTTTTGTTGGAGATGCCTGGTGAGAAGACAACCCAAGGGCAGAGAGTAAGGAGGCTCTTTCCTACCCTAGGTCTGTCTGGGAGCAGGACTGTCAAACCTCTGAGTTCACCCTGGAGTTGGCCCCAGGCACTCCTCATGCCCCTCCTTTAAGCATTCTGGACAGCCTAGGAGTTATTTTGCTGGGAGGAGTTGGACCTGTGGAGTTGGGCATATTTGAGCAAGAATGGTGGCCACCTGCCTCTCTATTATTTTGTGTCATGAAATGTGTACCTTAACCTCGCTGAATTTCTGCTGTCAAGCACAACCCAAGTTTTGAGTTTCTTTTGATCAAGGAAGGGTCCAAGTGTACACAGGGCCAAGCAAACCCCTGGCACTTGGAAAGTGGCTGTACTCTCGTCAGGGTCGATGCCGTGCCTTAGTCTTGGGGATACTGAAGCTGCAGAGGAGAATCTGTCCCAAAGATGCCAGAGGGGACAACAATGGAAACGAATGTTGAAGCTCTTCAGGGTTTGATCTCTTACTTTGTTAAGTTTTGAACTAAATGTCAGCAGACAGTCCCTCCTAAGGGTTAGGATGTTCTTTGTACTCCAGGCCAAGAAGGAAAAGCAGGGCAAAGCAGAAAGACCCAGGTCTTTCTGGAGGGATTAGAACTGCGCCCGATTCCATCCTGCTACCTAGATAATTATCTCGGGAGCTCTGTCCTGACAGTCTACTCTCTAGAACTATGTGAGCCAAATCCTATCTGGCATGGTTAGGAGAGTCCACCAAGCCCCTCGCTGAACTTCTAACCAATGTTGACATGGGAACAGTTGACATAACCATTAGCACCAAGTGCTCTTACTTGTAGAAAAGATGGTGACTAAGAACCAACCCTGTCTCTCAGATTCACAGCCCAGGACTGGAGCTATTCCCATATCTATATGTCACTGGTCATAGTCTGGGATTATGATTTATTATCTTTATAACTTTGTTTATAAATAGTTGTCCACCACAACTCTTAACAGCATATGTGCAATCAAGAGTTTAATGTAGTGGTGCGTGCTTGTAATACCAGCTCTGGGGAAGGCAAAACCAGGCAAAACTCTGGGGCCTACTGGTCATCCATCATAATCTACTTGGTCTCTCAGACCAGTGAGGATCTTGTCTCAAAAAGAAAACAGACGGTATCTTGAGGAATAGCACACAAGATTGACCTCTGTACTCCACATGAACATACATACATGTGACTATTCATCTCCACTCACATGTATGACCCACTCACATGCCCCTTACATGCATGCACATACATGTACATACAAATACATTAAAACTAGAATAGAGCCAAGAACAGTTGCACGGATATTATATCCTATTACGGTCTGGTGTTAATAAGGCAGAGTGCATGCAGCACTATCCATGAATAAGCCACAGAGTGAGTAGCCCTTGAGATCAGTAATTCAGATGAGAGCGAGGAACGTATAGCAATGTCCGGGAGAGGGGATACACTAACTTAACCTCTCCTCTTCTATGCATTCAGCATGCCTGTTCTGTATCACTTAAATCAGAGGACTTTAAACATTTCACTTTCCACTAACATTATTCATCACTATAGATTAAATCAGTCCCTAAATTCTTGTTGAACATCTGGCAGATTGAAGTGTCAGTATGGCTCGTAAACTAGCATAAAGAAAAGTAATGGCGACTGTTCCGATGCCAACTGGTATACCACAACACAGCTCAATCTCGACGCTACTACCAGGAGCTCGTGGCAGACCAGAGGCCCCATCAAGGCTGGCCTCTTGTTAGATGCCAGCTGCATTTCTGGGCTCTCCTCCATATGCAGTCTGACTAGCCAGTTTCAGATTCAGGCATTTGCATGAAGCTCCAAGTCCTGGTCACTAGAATGACTCGTGGAACTCAGCAGATTGCAATACTTAATAGCTTTGTTGTAAAGGATACAGATTGTGATGTGGAAGTGTGAGTAAGATCAGAGAGGGCTTCTGTAGGGGATTTCTATGGATTCCCTCCCCTGTAGACTAAATGCATTTTATTATTTTGTCACATGAATGTACTTACCAGTCAGGAAGCCCCATGCAGCCCAGTGGCCAATGCTTCCTTTGTTGTTGCATTAAGTAGCCATAGGAACTGAGTCATTGACACCACCCTCCGTGTGACTGAACACAGTCTTCAGATAATTCTCTCCAGATAATTCACTGGAAGTCCTGACAGTTTGACCTCCCTTGGCTCAAAGCTCCACCCCCCAGAACCCAAGGTTGGCTTCTCTGGTGACCAGCATTCATCTTGAAGGATCTCATCACCACAAGCTCAGGTATGGTCCATGGGGCCGTTGAGTAAAAGCACAGTCAAAAACTCAGAAGGATCTAGAGGAACAGCTCCAATAAAATCCTTGCTTAGGCAAAAATGTGGAGCTACAGACTTGCCAAACTTCGTATAGAGAACTGGAGTTGAAAATGAGCCTGGGCTCTCTTCAGTGTCTTCTAGCCATGAAAAACAGGGCTGGTTTCTTATCCTCTCTGCCTCAGTTTCTTTATTTGTGAGGTGGGCAAGATGGTGGGAGATCCTCCTATAGTATTTTTTAATAGAATATGCTGTATTCTGTTTGTATGGCTTACTCAGAACTGTGATTACCTCAGAGTTTGAACTGTGAGAGTTCCCATTGGTTGTAAGTAGTTTCAGGGAACTGTCAACACTTGTCAATGTGTAACACTGTCAACCCAGAAATCCTTGACTGCCTTCATGCCACCCTTACTAAAATGAACTGCCCCTGAGGGTCAAGCATTGCTGATTCCTGGGGGGTGTTCTGATCTTGGTGGCCTGTGCAGCTTTGTATGGATAAACTCAATAATTGACAGAAAAAGATGAGGCAATGTCATAGCTTCGAGTTCTGTACTTCATAGGACATTAGCATTTCTTCTGGAATTCTTTGCTGGACATGAGCTGCACATCCCTAGGTCAGTGTGAAGAATTGTATTCAAAATTATTTAAGGACCTCATGGCTGTGAGCTAGTCACTTCTCCTGGGTCAGGTACTCTTGGTATTTTGGTCTGAATAATTTGTAGGGATGTCCTGGCATTGTATGATATTTAGTATCATTTCAAAAGCATTATGACAACCTAAAGTTTCCCTCAGGCTTCCCAAATATCTATCCCCTTGCAGGATAAAACTAACTTTTGCTCAGAATCACTAACCAACAAGAAGACTGCCTAAAAATCCCCTTACCCCATCTCAACCCCTAGCCTGTGTGGTAGGGATCCCCTTTATGGTGTAGGCAATAATGAACCTGGGGGCTGCAGCTGCTGCTGACTCTAGTCTGTGTGAGATAGTGTACAAAATGCTGCCAATGGGACATAAGCAACAGACATCAGGTCAGGCAGAGGCGATGGAGTTCCTGGTGAAGACTTCCTTCTGAGATGGCTGCCTTTGTGCTGTGTCTTCATGAGAAAGGCATACGTGCCACCTTGGATTCATGCCTCAGAATTTATCAGTGGGGTCACTTGCCAAACTCCTTTCCTCCTCGAGCTGTCTCAGCAGCACTAGGGTTACAATGTGAGAACTGGAGGAGAGACCTTCAATCCCTATCAGTGCCAAAACCCCACATTTGTAAATTATGATTTTCCTAAAACAGCACTTGTGCCCAAGTAGGATGTGCCATTGGCACCGCAGGTGACACCAACCTTAGGGCTGAACGCTTTTTTACCATTCAGGGATATGCAGGAGTCCATGGCCTCTCGGATCTCACTGTACTTTCTTCTAAGTGATGTTTATGACCCTGCAAAACACGGCACGTACCCTGCAGAGGACATCTCAGAGGAGACTTTTGACATAAGGCACAGTGGATGATTGGAGTGCTCCCAGATCTAAGTAGAATGGACTGGAGAATGAGAGTTTCAGAAGAGTTGGGGTTATTGTATATGCTAGGCCAAGGGCCTGGCACTATTAGAAGGTGTGGCCCTGTTGGAGTAGGTGTGTCACTGTGGGTGTAGGCTTTAAGACCCTCATCCTAGCTGCCTGGAAGCCAGTATTCTGCTAGCAGCCTTCAGATGAAGATGTAGAACTCTCAGCTCCTCCTGCACCATGCCTGCCTGGATGCTGCCATGCTCCTGCCTTGATGATACTGGACTGAACCTCTGAACCTGTAAGCCAGCCCCAATTAAATAATGTCCTTATGAGTTGCCTTGGTCATGGTGTCTGCTCACAGCTGTAAAACCCTAACTAATACACTGTGACAGAGCTCCCTGTGTTGAGTCCTTCTTAAAGTTCTTGATTCCTGGACACTAAGGCTTTGTCTTTAAGGTAGTAGCATTGGGATGTGCAGTATTGGTGACATTGGTGTCTTACATTCCTCTTTGCTATGACTAAAACACCAGAGGAGGAGCTAGTTCAGGAGGGAGGGTTTGTTTACAGGTGGAGGGGATACAGTCCCTCCTGTAGAGGGAGGATGGCAGCAGGAACCCAAGAGCTGGTCGCACAGCACCCAGGATGAATGTTAGCACTTGCCTTACTCTCTACGGAGCCAATCCCAGCCCACAGGATGGTGTTGCCCACAATTAAAGCGGCTCTTTCTATCTCAGTTGACCTAATCTAGATGACCCTTCACAGACACGCCAGGGAGCTTACCCAATACAGATGAGCCCTCACATGTATACCCAGAGGTCTGTCCCCTATGTAAATCTGCGAAGTTAACAATATTAACCTTTATACTAGGTTTCCATCTTTGAAGGTGTTCTGCCATTTCTGTAGAAGGTATCCTGCCCTCTACAGCTCAGTGTAGCCTGCCCTCTACAGCTCAATGTTATTTTTGTCCCGTTTATTTATTTATTCTTTAAAGTCTTGGGTATACCCAACATTTCCCACACATGATGCTCATGTGCCCAGAGTGAGTTCAGTCCCCTGATGGGGAAGCTATGACATGATTCTAGGGTCACAGATGCCTGGCCTATGGTCTTGGACGAAAGTATAGTGAGGTTCCAGAGTACCGTGGACCCCTGCACATCGCTGAATGGTAAGAAAAGCGCTCAAGTCTAAGGTTGGTATCACCTGTGGTGCCAATGGCAGGGCCTACTTGTGGGAAAGTGCTGTTTTGGGAAAATCATAATTTCCAAATTTGGGGTTCTGGCAGTGATAGGGATTGGAGGTCTCCCCTCCAGTTCTCACGTTGTAACCCTGGTGCTGCTGAGACAGTGTGAGGAGGAAAGGAGTTTGGCAGTGTCTTGATTTCTTGACTCCCAAGAGGACTTGCACCATCACTGTGGACCAGGTTGACAAGTGGTTCCAGGGCCTACACACTGGGCCCAGGTCCTCACGGCAAAGAGGCTGCCAGGATGGTTGTGCTTGATCTTCCTCTTTCCAGGTGCCAACAGAAGAGCTCAGAGGAAGCTGAGCCCCAGAATCCACCCACTTAGCCCTAGGAGGAAAGAGGCTATCCTAAAAATGCTTTCTGACATAACTGCTTTATAGAGTGTTTTCAGAGTCCTTGAACCAAGAGAGTGCTTGAATTCAGAACTCAAAAATCAGGTAGTACTCCATGAAGGCTGCTGAACAATCCAGAGACCCTAAATGGTGTTTGATTTGTGTGTGTCAACCCAAATGGCCGAGGGAACAAGCAGGCTGTAACAAACTCCCTTAACGGGAACTGACTCTTGAGGCCAGGCTTCCTGGTAGGGAAGTGTACATACCCTCTGCATGTTCAATGGTGCTCGTGCAACAGTCCCAGTAACTGAGCAATTGGAATCAAAGGAAGGAAGGAGGCAGGGGAGGGAGAGGAAAGAAGGAAGGAGGGATGGAACTCCGTTATGGGACAATAGTAAGGACTTCACAGTCCTTGCCTGAGTCCCTGTGGTCCTAGTAAGTGTCACTTGTGGAGCCTTTACCCTCTGAGGCTCTGGTTCCTGGAAAGGACGTTGGAAGCTGTACCTGTGTAGAAGACCAGCTACCGCAGCTTGCAGATCAGGTGCTGGGCTGCCTCCAGGCAGCAGCTGTTATCAGATTGTGGGTTTGTAAAGACTTAATTCAGGTAACGATTTCTTTGTGATTGGCATGTTTGTATTATAGCAAGCTTAGGTTCAGCATATTGTTAGAATACATAATGTTGTAATTTAAGATTATTTCGTCAGCAGTAAAGGGTTTTTGTAATTCATTTAAAAAGTTGTAATGGGCTTTAGCGTCTTCAGTATAGTTAATAATACGGCATTTTATAGCTGGCTGTAAAATTTCAGATTACAGTTTTTGCAGTTGTGCGATTCTATTTTATAGTTTAATAATTGTTCAAATGAAGGAGGATGTAAAGTTCCTTAAAACCAATTTAATGACTTAGAAAAATAGCTTTTATCAGAATCTACTGCACACCTTTAATGAACCCAGATGTCCCGTTCCCCTTTCAACAGAAACCTATTTTTCTCACCTAGATGCCTTCCCAATTACGCACACATAGTGCAGTAACTCTGGGTTACAGTTTCTCTTTCTGTCCCCTCTTTTATCCCTAATCCCCTGAAAATAGAATAAACCTATTTGTTGAGTGAGCACAGGGGGAGGAGAAGCAGCCAGGCCAGAGAGCCTCAGCTGAGCAGGTAATAAATTGCTTCTCTTTAGAAGTATTTCCCTTTTCACAGACTTCTCCTTGATCGCAGAGTCTCTTATTAACACTCACAAATAGCTTGTTCTTCACTGTTCTGTAAAGTGAGTGGCAAATGTGGGAGCCTTACATTATAATAATTTAATTATATGTTATCATTATGAGTTATACAAATGCTAGCTCTATAGCATTGAGGGCAAGGCTCTATCTCATTTTGTCACTGAAACTGTAGTGTATGCTGCTATATTTTTAGAGTATGGCATGGGTAGGGCATTGAACAACAGCATTAATATAGTGTGCACCTCTAAGCCAGGTCCACAAGCAGGGTCTTGTGGCACACACCCTGCAGAAAGAAGTTCAGTATCAAGGCCCTTGAGTACTGTGTGGCTGACTGCTTCTGCTTCAGATCTCTGTCAGTGTTTCATAGAAATGGTACTTACCAGAAGGGATCTAGAGTAGTGGATCATTACTGTTTGGGTTTATAATGGGGTTAGATGGCTGTGCTTTCTGGTCCTGTGGCCTGTGGAGACTTGGGGCAACACTTCCATTCATTTTCCTGAAGACCAAACTGCACCTTGGGTGTTTTGCCTGCATGTATGCCTGTGCACCATGTGCTTGCTGTGCCTGTGGGGGTTTGATATCCTGGTTCTGGAGTTTATAGATAGTTATGAGCCTTCATGCAGGCTTTAGAATCCAGTTCAGATCCTCTGGAAGAGTAGTAAGTATTCTTGTAAACACTGAACAATCTCTCCTGTCTCTGTAACATTTTTTAAAAAAATATTTATTTTATGTATATGAGTACACTGTTGTTGTCTTAAGACACACCAGAAGACAACAGTATCAGATCTCATTACAGATAGATGTGAGCTACCATGTGGTTGCTGGTAGTTGAACTCAGGACCTTTGGAAGATCAGTCAGTGCTCTTAACTGCTGAGCCATCTCTCCAGCTCCTCTGTAATACATTTCAAGCTAATTTCTCTTAAGCAACAAAATACCAGCAGTGAATGTGCTGAGGCCTGGCAAAGGATCATGCAAACAATAGGGAGAGGTTTGCTCTCCATGGTGCTTTTGTATTTTGTAAAGAGGTGGTTGTGTGTTGGAGTCATCCTTGGGAAGATGATGCTGAAGGGGGCTCTCAAGTGAAATCAGAGCGTCCCACAGACCAAGATGAAGATCTCATTGATCATCAGATTTGTCATCTCTCCTGTGGGCATGGAGAGCCTCACTGCCTAGGAGGGTTGGGATAATTAAACAGATCCGAATCTCCCAGCTCCAGTGAGGGTTTTCTGTGGCTGTTTTCTCTACCTGAACGGCCCATTTTTGACCATGAGCTAGGAGGAGCCCATGCCGATGGGACACCAAGATTCATCTGGAAAGTGAAGTTGAACTTTAGAAGCAGGTCTGCTTGCTGAAGACGTGGGCTCAGGTTGAGCCACTTATGTTCACGCTTACTGTATCTTCTCCTTAGCATTGTTTAAAACCACTCATCTCAAAAACCGAGATGGGATCTGAAGACTAGCCCCCACATTACTACATCCAGGAAAGAGCCATAGATTACCTGGGCCTGTGGTCCACAGGGCAGTGTGGCCAAGCCCATCAGAAGGACAGTAATTCAGCCTTGGACAATTGCTTAACCCAATTGCCATGTAATAACCATGCTTAATAAAAAGCAGTAGGACGTCTGCCTTATCGTGACTATAAATATGCTCTCTTGTTCCGAGTAACCTACGAGAATACCTCTGAGCACACTTAGGTCACATACTATAAATAAATCCAATTTCTTGAATTCCCTACTGACCTTTTATCCTTTGGACTTCTAACCGCGCCTCCCTGAATAATAGGCTGCACAGAGCTGGAACCATGGGACTTGATATGGAGACATCTGCTCTGAACCTCTGTGTTCCCTCTCCATCACCTTTCTATTTCAGGCCCTAGAGGAGCCATTTTATGGGAGGACACTATCTAGAGGGAAAATTGGAAATTGGGTGCTGACAGATATTGAGGGAGTTTCCCCCCAAAATGGATGTCCTTCTGTCAGCCTCAATACCAGAGACCTCAGATTTGATGCAAAGCAGTTATTCCATAGGCCCTTAAGAGAGCAAAAGCCACGCAGTCTCTCCTGACCTTTGGATTCTCCAAGTGGCCATGTTTGTAAGCACTGTTCCTGGTATATGGATTCAGGATTGGGAGGTCCCCCCTTTATGCTCTGTCCCTGCATGGGTTAACTCTGTCCCTGTTGACTGTGGGACATTATTGCACCTGTAGTCATTGTCTTGAACTGTCAGCAGGAAAGAAAGATCTACTTCTAAGGTAAGGATTGTTTGAACCAACAGACAGGGATCTGACCTGGAGCCAATATTCAAGGGTGTTGAGGTCCGAGAAAGTGTGTTCAGATTTCTACATGGCCAGTCCAGGCTGTAGAAACAACCTCTCTGAACCCCTCTGTCCCAACTCATACAAAACAGAGGTACCTGCCCACAATAGATAATTGCAGGTAGACTCTCGGTGGAGGTTTTTAGCAATAGGAATAATCACAGCCATCATCATTTTAGGCTACTTTGTTTTCCTGTATTTGCTGGAATATTTTTCTCTGCTGAAGTACAATAATTTTAAAAAATTAAAATCGGATTTATCTTATTTGTCTATCATTAATTTTGCAACATTAAGCATGCATCTTCTAAACAGAGGGTGAGTGAAGTGTCTGCCTCCTTGGTCTTGAGACCTTAGATATTTTTTAATTAATTTTTTTATATAAAACCCTGTTCAGCACCATACGTCATAAGACCATTATGGGCTTGCACTCAGCTGCACATAAATGCACCAGAGAGTGAGAGGCTTAATAAATGTCCTGTGGTTCATGAGGATGTGTGTTTGGTGAGACGGGCTGCATGCACTTCCAATCGAGGATAGCTATGAATCTTTCCATTGCTCTTATGGATTTGCATACCATTGTTGTGAATGTTTGCACTGAACAGCTTCCCTCCCCTGGCAGACACCCCTTCCCCCCTTGCACCAAAACATCTTTCACACATTGTTTAGCCTCATTGTTAATTGGGCATAATTACCTAAACCGCAGCTCATAATTGCTTTTTGTCTGAATATTTTACTAATCAAGTGAGCTAACCATGAATGAAAACATACAGTTCTGTGGTCTATTTTGCAACCCATGGTTGCCCCAACATGGGGAACAGCAAAAGAGACATAAGATGAGCGTGTGGAACTTTAAACCAAGAAGAAAGCCCAGCTAAGGCATTCTGTGGTGCCTCAGGCCACGCTCTACGTGCTGCTTTTCGCCATCGTGCTATTAGCGTTGAATTACAACCATGGGCTTTGAGCATCCTTTCATGTGAGGAGACTGATGGAGAGGCCCGAAGGATGGCTCAGCTAATGGGGAGTGTTGACATGTCTTCCTGGATATATGTCTGTCTCGTGTCTCTTTCATGCCATCCATTTTTAAAATCTTAAGGATGAGCATGAAGCACTTCTCTTTCATATAATGTTCATGGAAGCTAAATTAGCCTCAGAGTTTGCATACGAGAGAGAGAGAGAAGCTACCTTGGGCTACATGGGACCCTGGCCCTTAAGAATAAATGAATAAAATGGAAAAAGAAAATTAAACCATGGGGCTTGTCATTCCTGGTTCATTAATATGGCTTGTGTTAAACAGAAGCCAGAGAATTCTGTTCAGTGGACTTGTCTTATAAAAGAAAAGGAAAGTGCCCTTGTTTAGTACAGGATCCTGCTGAGGCCCAGACCAAGGGTGGTGGATTTTCCAAGGTTGAGTTTCAGGCCATCGTGTGTGGGTCCTGGAAACACAACTCGGGCCCTCAGTGAGAATGGTACATTCTCTTAACTGCTGAGACAACCCTCCAGCCCCCAGCACGCAGGTTTTAACAGAGTTGGATACACGGGTCATGGATGAACTTCTGCTTTCTCTTCTCTGAGAGTCTGTGCTTTAGCTGTAGCAGGAGCACAGGTGAATTCTGAACTTAGGCTGGCATCAGAACCTAAGACCCTCCAGACTTCAGACCTTGTTTCCATGTCAGCTTTAAGGCTGTGGTACGCTGTACAAGTCCAACTTCCTTTTAGTTCACCGGGACTTGTTATTGGAAGCCTCGTCTAAACACAGTATAGATACTGTGTCTGAGTCAGGCCTGCTCCAGGTAAGGAAGTCTATTGGCGTTCCTCACCCAGCCATATGACCAGACTTGGCTTGCCCAGGCTGCTGCCCTGGGTCTCCAGAAGCCTGTGCTAGGTCTTTGGGAACCAGTACTGAGTGAGAACCATTCCCCAGGCCTTCTAAGTGCTTCTCAAGATGAGCGCCTTTGGCTAAGCCTCAGGCAACACTGAAATGTGTTTCAGGACAAGAGGGCTACTATGGAACTGTGTAGTCTCCATCGCAGAATGATAAACATGACCACAGTTAACCCTTTAATAGGAGGCTCCCAGTCCACCGGCCTCACTTCTCAGCCCCTTCCTTCTTCCTGACAGAACTGAGCTGGAAGGAAATGGGTCCCTTCTCTGCTAAGCACGGGCTCCAAAAGACAAACAGCCAGCCCCAGAGGCTCTGAGCAGGCCTTATTTATATGTTCACTTGTTTTGCAAAGCCGACATTACTGCAAATTATTCAGGCCAGTGGCTGCATGCAGTTGTTACCAAGCGTGCAGGGAAGGTGAGTTTTAAAATAGTCAGTGAGAGAGATGTCAGAAAGGCTGCCCAACTGCTTGTGACCAGATTGTGACTTAGTCTGGCATCAGATTCTCCTGTTCTCTCAAAAGTCAGAAGCAAAGATCCAAAAACTGCAGAGTCAAAGAGCTGCAGAGTGGAAAAGGCGTGAGAGCCCTGTAGCTCACAACCTAGCCGGGACTCTCCCCCAGGCTGCTGCTTTCCTCGGTTTTCTTTTTACATACAGAAGTTAATTTGGGCAGATGCAGACCAAGTACACAGTATGGTTATGTAACAAATACTAACCATAAGTGCACATCGGCGGGTAAGTCTGCGATTCAAGTACCATTTGAGAAATGGGGCCTGTGTAGCAAGTTAGCCTGCTCAGTTTCTCTTGGGATTAGACACCCTTCTCTGTCCATTTGGCTTCGCGGGAGAAAGTCAAACATGCATATTTAAACTTGGACTGTCAAGTCTCCACTACTTCAGAAAGACCTCTTGTAATGGCTTCCCCCAACCAGAGTCCCATTGGTGCCACAGAAGAGGCTCCTAGGCTAATGAGCTGGTATTGACAAATGTAATAGATACAGCCAGGTACTTATCGAGAGCAGAGTTGATTGTGTTTTACAGCCTGTGTGCTTCTCTGTTTATTGCTTGTATTCTGTCATTAAGCAAACAGGTCCCTAATATAGCAAATCTCTCTAATCAGCAAAGCAGGGAGAAAGGAAGCAGAGCACATTAATTATGACTGTTTGGCTGTAGCCTGGACAGTCTGCTGCTATTGGATTGGGAGCTTCTTCTGGTTTTATTTCCTGGAGTCAGAGCAGAGAACGGACTGAAGGCTTTTCTCCTGCATGGAGGAGAACAGAGAAATGTTCCATGCCCTGCTGGCTGACAGCTGCCTAAAAACCCGAGATTAAACACTGGCTTCTGCACAGAGATGGAGACCTGGGGCAGCAAAGGCCAGGCTCTGCATGGGTGTACTTTAAAGTCTCCAATTCCATAAACAGGCCTGGCATGCTGCTCACAAACCTGAGCTGTCCCCACAGTCCTGCAGAGCCTGCTGTGGGCAGAAGTAGGTGGGGACTCCGCTGCCAGCTATAAATTGCATGTGTGCTGGTGTGCTCTGCATTAAGGTGCTATTGGCACTGACACTGACTTTGCAAATGCTGATGGTGGAGGTAAAAGGCAGAGAGGCCACTCTGACTCCAGGTACCAGAGGTTAACAGCGGCTAATGCATTTATTAACCCTCTGGTGCCAGGGTCTAGTGAGGTCTGGCCTCCCAATTACAGAGCCCTGGAAATCCTATTATGTGACACGCCTGGACTTGTTGGTTACCACCAGGGACAATTTTGTAACAGCTGCTGGAGGGACAGAGCTTATGGAGACTCTAAAGGGCAAGTTTCTGGGCTGTGGTTTTCTAGAATGTGGCTTTCCCAGCATCCACTTACCTTTCTTAACCCTTGCGATGGAAGCCGCAAGCCGCAAGGTAAGGCATCTTGACGGTGACATTTCACACAAAGCAGAGTCAGAAGTCTTCGCCCAAACCACAGGACCAGGAATTAACTGATAGGAAATATATTTTCATAAAGGACATTAAGTAATTCATTTTTCAGCCTACTGTAATAATGGTTCAAATTAACTGTTACAAAAACAGAATAGACTTTCATTTTCTTCCTGTCGTTAGAGACACATCCTATTTTAAAGCCAGTGAGTGCTTGGTCAGTGACCATGTTGGTGCCTGAACCCTGAATCAGGTGACTGTGTCCCATGGTTATCAGGTAGCAGGGGACCACAGCAGACCCTCACACCCCATGCTAGCTTTATCTTTATGGTCCTTGGCTTTGCCAGTTTACACTTTGTCAATGGCAGCTGCTTTTAAACTTTTGAACTTAGTTTATTCTCTGTCAAGTCTGAGGAGCTGTGTGTGTGTGTGTGTGTGCGTGTGTGTGTGAGTGTGTGTGTGGTGTGTGTATGTGAATCTGAGTGTTGGATGTGTGTGTGTGTCTCTGTGTGCATGTGTATATGTGAGTGTGTGTGTGGGAATGTCAGTGTATGTGTATTTGTGTATGTGTATTTGGTGTGTGTGGTGTTTGGTGTGTGTGGTATGTGCATGTTTGTGTGTGTGAGTCTGTGTGAATGTTGGATGTGTGTGTGTCTCTGTGTGGTGTGTGTGTATAGGTGAGTGTGTGTGAGGAGTGTCTGTGTATCTGAGGTATGTGTGTATCTGCGTGTGTGTGTGTGTGTGTGTGTGTGTGTGGTGTTTGGTATGTGTGCCTGTGTGTGTGGTGTGTGCATGTTTGTGTAGTGTGTGTAAGTGTTGGATGTGTGTGTATGTGTCTCTGTGTGGTGTGCATATGTGTATGTGAGTGTGTATGTGTATGTGTGTGTGAGGAGTGCATGTGAGGTGTGTGTGTATTCGTGTGTGTGTGTGTGTGTGTGTGTATGTGTGTGTGTGTGTGTGTGTGTGTATGTGTGTGGTATCTTATGTGTGGTGTGCATGTGTGTATATGTGAGTGTGGAGGTGTCTGTATGTGTACGTGTGCACGTGCGCGTGTGCATGTGTGTGTTTGTGTAAGTACTCGGCAATCACTCAACAGTTGTTGAAACGGGGGAATGCACTGCCATTTTACATTTGAATTTATCACAACTGACTAGCAAGACTGATTGCTTAATGATGTCTTTTTAAAACATTCAGGGTGAAAAAATCATCCAAATGTAGAAATAACAGGTTTCTGGGGCTTATAGAATGGGTTTTAAGGCCCATATTTTCTTAAGGAGGCTCTGGGTCTGTAGTAGTAGGTTCCTGATCCTCAGAGATCATTGGGGCTCATGCTGAATACAAGATTCCTAAGCTTGCAGCCAGTCACTGTTCATACCTGTGAGCCTCGTTCTACCCCTCTGCCTGCCGGACACATGTGGCATGGGTACTAGACAACACTTGGTCTGTAGCTGATTCCAGGATCTTCATGGACCCTTTGGCCTGTATCTTATCAGTGAGGGATTTAAAACATCTCACATCTGTGTGCAATCCTTGATTTTATTGCTCAACAACCACTTTCTGCCTTCACCTTCTCATCAAGGCCACACACCTTACTTACGGTGTCCCCTGCTGTGATTGGGTAGACCCAGCAAGACTTCTGTGCCTATGCTGCTCACACTCCTGGTAACACCCTCAGTATGAGTTCTCTCTACAGGAAGCTTGCTACCTGTTTTGTGAAAGCAGGTTTTTAGACCTGCCTTGGCCTGTGGAAAGCCAAGCCTCTTAGTGTGGGCGCTGGGAAGCCTCTATAAGTTGGGCAGCATATTCTAGCTGGGATTCAGCATTTTGTGTGGGTATTCCCGCCAGGATGGTCCTCCAGGCTACAGGCTAACTGTTAGAGAGGTACATGGGATGCTGTTTGGGGAACAGGAGCCCCTATGTAGTACGACCTCGAGGATGCTCTGAGTGTATATTCCAGAGTCAATAAATCATCACTGCCTCCATTCTCTGAGTAAAGTCATGAGCTGTCAGTTTAGGTGTGGGCGTGCTGACCTGTTGAAGAGTTTAGAAGCATCTTATTTAGTGTGGTTCTCAGTGATGGGGAATAGAAGTCTCCCCGTGCGCATGGAAACCCACGAGAACACCTGGGAAGACAGCAGCCCTTTCTGGTTAGCCACTGGATGTCCCATCATAATTATTTAACCCGTTTCCTCAGGCTGCCCCAGGTTCCATGGTGACAGGGATACAGTGACAGAACCATAGATTACAAGTACACTGAGAAAATCCAGGGATCTCTGGTGCTTGTCAGGTGACACAGGGAGAAGATGGCACCCAGCGGTGAACTCTTGGGGGCTGCAGCAGTCCCCTCAGATGCTGGCTTGCTATAACCACACTATAGAAAAAGCTTAAGGCCTGGCCCAGAGGTCCTTCTGAATCCCCAGACCAGTCGGTGAGTAGATTAGTTACACTGATTATTTCCTCAGTGGGGATTTTGTCATTGTATCTTATGGTCTACTGAAGCAAAGGCAGAGTGGAAGGTTTCAGAGACATTTGGATGTCTGGGCACAATTCCAGACGCAACTAGGAATAAAACGTGGTATTCTACACATTATTCTCCATAGGTACCAGAGCAGCGGATCAGGCTTCCCATTATTATAGATTAAAAGTAGGCTTTTGAGTGAGTGTAATTCCGCTCCCAATTTCCCCTCTGATCTTCTTATACATAACATTTAGTGACCTTTGAACAGCCCGGGGATGCTTCACAGTGTCTTGTTCTTGAAGCCTGTTTAAAGGTTTCTACTTCATATTCACTGCCGGCATATGCAAATGTAGGTAAAGATTATGATGCCTTCCCAGTAGCATTATGGTCAACAAATTACTCCTCGGGTGAGCCGGCTGTCGTTTTAGCCTTGTGTGTCTCCCGTGAGTCACGGTGGCTCGTAGTGTACAGGCAGCCTGCTAATGTCATGCCCTCAGAGCTGGTCGTTCAGGTACCCCCTCAACTCAAAGGTGATGACTGTTTACCAGGGCTTGCCTTCCTGACAAACAAGCTCCCCGTTGGGGTCAAAGGCTGCTGTTGTTAGGGTTGAGGGTGGGCGTCACGGGAAGCATTCCTCGTGTGGATTTTGGGAAGGGCAGAGACTGAAGAAAGACTGTGATCCAGGAAAGAGTGTATTTTCATAGAACTGCGGCAGAGCCTTGGTTACATCCTGGCTTATAAGCACATCAGCCACTTCTCTGGGCTTAAATTGTACCATGTTTGTAAAAATGAGTGTTGCACTGACTGGGCAGCTTTTAAGATCTATTTATTGCAATTGTCTGAGTAATGGAAATGCTCCTTCCACTGAATCCTGAGGCAGAAACCCAATGGCGGAGTTGGTCCAACTAAGAAGAAAAGAGCTTTAGGCCTTCACTGCTCTTCTTGCAACTGTCTTAGAGTCAGTTTTTGAATTTGGGGGTCTCTTAGTTTCTGTTCTATTGCTCTGAAGAGCCAACATGACCAAAGCAGGCAGGTATGGCCTGGAGCAGAAGCTGAAAACTTCACATCCTGATCTGCAGAGGCAGAGACAGAGAGAGACAGAGAGTCAGAGAGTTCTGGTGTGGACTTTTGAAACCTCAAAGCCCACCTCCACTGACACACCTCCTCCAACAAGGCCACACCACCTAATCCCTTCCTAAATAGTTCACCATCTAGGAACCAAACATTCAAAAGACAGGAGACCATGGGGGCCATTCTTACTCAAACCACCACAGGGTCTGTAGGGCTATGCTTCCTGGAGGGTATCCATCTGAGAGCTCTCAGTGTGCTCTGACTCCAGACATGGAATTGTTTGCCAGGCATCAAGAAGGCCCATGAGCCCAGGGACCGAATTCTTTCAGTTTCCCTGCCCCCTCGCCTGCCCATCCTTAGGAAACATTAAGAGCTCCTTGCTGTTTGCTGACTGGGGCAGGGAGTTGACAGAATCAGCAAAGGAAAGGGTTTCCAGGGGTCTCTAGATTACTAATACGTAGGCGTGCGTGTCGTGATGTTTTTAAGTAGCACTTTCTCCAAATTAACACCCAGGAAGATAAATGAGTCACCACTTCAAAGCTCTTTCTTCAGTGTCTCAGCCCTGCCTGTGCCATCCCTGAGACAGCTACCAGTGACAGGTAGCTGCTGAGCTCTGAATTAGGGCATCCCTGAACAGACCTGCAGGGTCAGGGAGTGTATTTTGAAGACCAGGGAAGAAAGAATGCCAAATATCTCATTAATTTCTTATATTGATTCCATGTCCAAATGGTAATACAGTTGGTTAAATAAAATATATAATTAAAATTAACCTTACCTGCTACCTCTTTATTAGGCAGCCACTTGAACGTTGTAAATTACGGATGGGGCTCACAGTTGTGGCGCCTATATTTATCATCTGGCCCTGCCCTAGACTGTTGATTAACGGATCATAATTAATTACTCTTCCCTATTATATCTGAGTGCTTTTTTTTTCCCTCCTTTGTCTCTCTTCAGGCACAGAAGCTGAAATCCAATGTGTCGGGCAGCACACATCTCTGTCTTTCTGATGTAAGTGGCCTTTCCTTTTGTGTTTCTTTATAGGGACATAGACTTTGGAAATGGGTATATAATATGTAATATTTGAAGAACAATAAAGTCTTGGACCCAGAAAAGTTCTCATCAGCCTCCGTATTGACCTGCCTTTGGAGGAAAGTGCAGAATTAAGATTCACTGCAAAGTTAGAACTTTGTACAGCTGTGATCTTTACCAGAAAGTCAGCCTCAGCTCTAAGCCCATTGTTCTATGCTAGGAGACTCTGAGATTCTATGAAACCTCTTATGGGTTGGTTAGGGATTCAGAAAAAGGCTCTGGCAACTGTCTGTCCTTGACATTCATTCTGATCCATCCATCTTTCAATGGACTACACTTCCCCAGACTTCCTTGCCTACTGGGGAAGAGTCAGAAGGAAGTCAGGAGGTCATAGATGTAAGGGGTCTAGAAAAAGACATAAAGGCAGTGTGACCTGGGTTTAAACATCTCCCATCAGAAAGAATGTATGAAGGATCAAGCAGCAAGCATTGGCCAGCAGGTAATCCAAAGGATCCACATCTTACCCAAAGTTCATGGTCCCATCTCATAAAATTAAAATGTAACCAGTTCAATCTCGGTGGTTAACTCTCAGGCCAGAGGGAGCTGGCCATTAGGGAGAGGGAAGTAGGGGTGGAGAACATGGGTGAAATGCAACATGGTGTAGTGGGCATGTGCTGTGGGTGATAATGAAAACATTCTTTCTTACAGAATGATTACGGAAAGGATGGTCTCGCTGGTGCTTCCAGCCACATAACCACAAAATCAATGGCTGCCCCTCCCAGCTGTGGTCTGAGCTCACTGCCTGCGATGGTGCTCACTGCTCTGGCTGCCCTGTTATCTGTATTGTTGGCAGAAACATCATAGCTGCATCCAGAAAAACAGTATGAAAAGACAAAAGAAAATCAAGTATTCTATCCCTGTCCTCTTGTATATCTGAAAATCCAGTTTTAAAAGCTCGGTTGAGAAGCAGTTTCACCCAGCTGGAACTCTTTTGTTATTTTTAAGAAAGCTTCTTGTGGCCCTCATGGGCTTCTGTTGAAGAACTGCTACAGGGCTAATCCCAAACTCAGAAAGCTCTGGGGCATGGTGTGGTTTAAGGGGACCATTTGTAACCTGTACTGTAAAGCAAGCTGAGCTTATGTTTTTGGTGGTGGTGGTGGTGGTGATGGTGGTGGTGGTGGTGGTGGTGAAGAAGATCATGACGATGAAGATGATAGTTTGAAAAGCTTGAACCCTGTTCTCTCTGCTGGCTAGGAGCAGGAGACGCTATTGATAAAGATTCTTCCATATCTTATTTAATAGCGTTGAATTCTAAAGACATGACTGCAGCCTAGTGTGTATGGATGGCAAGTGGAGGTTGGCCTCAAGAGTGGACTTTGCAGACTCCATCTTTTACTAATGTTCACCTATCTATGTATGCTCTCCACAGAGTGTTTATGTAATCCCAAACAAAGCAAAGCAAATCCCTGGTCACATCCAAATGTAGAACCTGTCATTTAGCCCAGGAGAGGAGGGTGGGTTTGGCTCTTGCACAGAACCCGAATTGTTCACTGCACTCTCCTGACCTTCGCTTGAGTGAGAAGCTGAACAACTCTTACCGCTTCTTACACTTATGAGGTCACATGTAGAACAAGTGTTACCAACTATTAGCTCTACAACTTTTAGCTTTCTGTGTTTTGAAAGCAGCAGTGCTGATCCCATGTTTTAATGATGGTTTAATACACACAGCCCTTTCCCCTCATCAGTAACACTAGCTCGCTCCAGCATCAACTTCATAGATACAGCTCTCAAAAGCAGGCCCCAAGAAGCCCAGTGCTTTAGCAGAAAGCCGCATCACGTGTCTGTGGACAGGCAGGAGGAAATAGAGCAGCTAGCCCATGTCTTACTGTCTTGAAATCAAGACTGCCTGTAAGTAAGGAATGACTAGATACTTGTAAAGGGTACCATGGTGGACAGTGCTACTGGCAGTTGATAGAGGCTCAGTACATTGGTTTTCATGTTGTCTGGCAGAAATGGCTTTGATTGAGACTAGCTGGCCACAAGGGATGGGATGGAGATGTGCTGCCCTCTCTTTCAAAGTTGAGCCCTGCCAGGGCACATGGAATCATCTCTGCTCCTGACAACAAATTAGAACAGTCTGGATTCAAGGTCATTAAACATCTCCTGTTTATTGCTCTGTGACCTTCACTACATACAGACTGTCCCACACAAAAGGAATGGTAGGTTATGGATCTAGAAGGCTAGCATGGGATCTGGAAAGGTGAACTGATTAGGCATAAATACACAGAACAGAAGGGGACACTTGAGAAGAGACATCTGGCTTATTAGCCACATACCATCTCCTGGAGCCCTCCTCCTTGCTGGGGCACACCCTTAAGCGTTTATCTAAAGACTGCTTTACATGGTCAGGTTCAGAATCTGTTAATGGCTGCATATTGGCATATTTCCTGCAAAGTGAGTAAAGGAGAGGACAATCGTCCCTCCATTGAGCCCTGGAAGTGTGATCGGGCTTCTCACCCTCCCACAGAGCAGGGAACCCTGGTGCACACAGTCTTCTGATACCTGCACTGCTCTCTGAGGTTTGCCTTGGGAGAATAACCTGGGGAGGGACTCCTTTGGTGTTTGAAGTGCATTTATATTGAAATGTTAATGAATAACAATGTAAAATACTTAGTACCAACCTTTCTTTCCCCCTTTACAATGTTTTTGAGGGGAATGCATCCAACGTGTACCTGATCAGTGGGAAGTTCCAAGAAGAGTCATACATTGAATAAACATATTCGATGTGTCCAAACAGAATGCCAGTCATGAATGGGAACATATCTCTTATTGATCATATTTTCGTTTTAATTAAGGTATACACATATATCTCCACTGGACTAATTGCATAAGGGCCTGTCTGACCATGAGGCTATAGATTACCCCTGCCATGTACTGCTGCCCGCTGTTAGTTAGCTTCACAGAGCACCAGAGAGGAAACAGGAGCCCAGTGATAAGGGCAGCCTTCAGCAAGAACTCATAGATAGGCAACATACAAATTAAACTTTGGAAAGCTGTATCGCCAGTAAAAAAAAAAAAGAAATCGCATTTTCTTTCAGAGATAGAAGTGTCTGAGAGTTACCTAATCCTTGATTTGAAAACAAGTTGCTGATGAAATAAAACAGTGGGAAGGGTCCCCTTTAGGGACAACATTTAAGGACGGCTACAAAACCAAGGCAAGCATGTAGGCCTTCCATTTTCTGTGGCCTTAGGTTGAGGCTGTGCGACCCACAAAGCACTTGTCTCAAGACTAGAACAGGGAAACAATGGCGGATCTTTTATGCAATCAACTTCCTCTTGGAGCCCCGCCCATGAGCGGAAGTGACTCCATACTTCCTGCTCCTCTGCTTTCGCTGGTTAGAAACACGGGTTTTGTCTGCTGAGGTTGGGTTCCTTACAGAAAGCCCTTTGCGAAGTTGATTTTGCATGGACAGTTGCAGTTGCGACCACACAGTGGCTTCGAATCCAGCCTACGTCGGGGAGAGAAAAAGAAAAAGGTGACGGAGCCACACTGAGCAGAAGCACTTTCATTCTCTTTGACCTTGAGTGCCCTTGAGCAGATGGTGTTTGAGAGTCTTTTTTAAAGAGAGCACATGAGAGGAGAAGTGCACAACAGAGAGGGAATTCGGAATGCTGGCTGTTTATTTTTCCACATCAGATTTTGTTTTTCAAACCTCAAAAATAGTAGACATTGAAGATGGCATAGGTTGTTTTTCAACAAGTAAAGCAAATTGTGTCTAGATGTAATTGGAGGGTAGTTTTCATGTTATTTTTAAGGCAATTCCATATCTTGTAGCTAAAGAGAAATGTCTTAGTTACAACTTCAAGTTCATCCCAACACAGCACAAGGACCCTCCAGAGCCCTGAGTATAATGTGTGTGTTGTACAGGGATGTCTTTGCCTGTACACCAAGGCTTGGTCATTCTCAGCTGCACCACATTTCCCATGAGCCTCCTTGTCTCTAGATCAGATGCCCCCAAATACTCTATCTGTTGAGTTGGAGAAATGAGAAAGGGTGGAAGCATGTTTGAATCAGTGAGTATAGAAAAAGATGTAAAAGCAGCGTGTGGGGGTATATATAATTAGCAAATTATTTCCTTGGGTTCCAACATAAACGCACTTCAGTTATTACTTACAAAATAGTGGACTCGAAGGACCTATCATTTGGAATGTTAGCTTTTATTCCTATAGTCAGACACGCACGGCTTATTTGAATCAAAGTGTGGCACAGAGAGGGGTTTGCTTAAATCAGCTCATGTTCTGCCTTCTGGATGCTGCTCTTGGTCTCCAAGATCCACGCCCCTGCTCTCTGTTGCCCTGGCTGTGCTTTTTGCCTAAGCAAATGAGACCATGAGAGACCCATCTTTGTAGGAAAGACCATAGACAGTGGCAACAGATGGAAATGAATTGCCGTCGTCTGGACACCATGACATCAGGAGGCCCAGCTGCCCTGAGCTCACAGGGCTTGGAGAAACAAAGCAAAATCAAGGTGCAATAAGGAGTCACAGTGGGTCCCTCCCTCTGCTGATGTTTCTTACTGATAGGGACATTCTTCTAAAAATAAAAAATAAAAAATAAGCAAGTGTCCTGAAATAGCAATAGCAGGAGGTCCTCTACAGAGAGGGCACTAGAATTAGTGTCTGGGCAATGACTAATGTATGGCTTTTCTTTTAGAAACTAAAGTTAAAAAAAAAAAAGCCAGGGGATATGTCTGGACAACCCTAGAAGCTGTATTTCTTCTCTCTTATCCTGAGCAAGGAATCTCACGTCTCTATCTGACAGGTCTTGATCTTGACATGGCTTTTCTTATTGAGCGAGTTTAAGTCTGTTGTCTGGGATTCTTCATGAAGAACTGTTACCTCAGAATTTCTAATAGTCTTACTGCAGAGGCCTTACTCCCATGGGGTTGCAACTGCCTGTGCCCTGGCACGTACCCTGCAGGATGTTGATTTCCCAAGGAGAGATGTCTTAAGATGCGGTTGGTTCTGTTAATCTTCCTGTTGCATTCCGAGGCCTCCGTGGCTCCCTTTTCTGTTATTGCCAATGAACATCACAGAGCCCCCTCCCATCTATTCGTCACCTGTCAGTCTAAGCTCAGTGCTGCCAAAATCCACCCACATTCTATCAGATGCTCATTTTGTGGAAGAAGACATGTCTTGGGGCAGGTGATGAAAGCCTCAAGTCAGACATGCACTCCCTGCCCCTCTTTTGAGATCCTTCTTTTTCACTTTGGTACCCTGCCTCCTATACCCTCGTGGGGATCCCTTTGATATCTCTGGGACTCTCTTGTAGTCCATACTTTTTCCCAGAGGCAGCTCAGCATGGCTGATCATCTAGATATGCCACCTGCATTTCTGAAGGGTACTGAGACCCAGCCCAGAGCGGTGGGGAAGGCATATGAACCCAGTTCCAATAAACTGCCTGCAGAGCACAGCAGCCCGCTGATAGTCATCGAGGTCCCAGAAGACCCCGGGGTCTGTCTCCAAGCTCATTTGACCAACGCAGCTGTGATTTCGGCTGTCTGCCTCTGGCAGGTGCTGGGATCAGCAGCTTGTCCCATTGCCATGAGAAGGAGTTCACTTTTACTCAAGGGCAGCTGCCAAGCTCAGCACCAGCATCAATAGAAGGGATTCTCTGGGTTTTCTCGCTTCACCGGCTGGAACTTTCTTATCCATCCCCACTTTCATGTTACAAAAGATATCAGGAGCCTGGCCAGAGACTGACAGTTTCCCTCTGAACACTGCCTTCCTTTGTAGGTACAGCCCATAGTAGGTACTTTAAAAATGCCAGTTGCCTGAAAAAATCACACTAAAGGGCTTCATTATGCCCCATGGCTGCAAGAGCTGTCCAGCCACATTGCTGTGCTGGCCTTGAATGACATTTTCAGTAGACTATTATGATTTTGAGAGTGCCCTGGGTTTAAGAAGGTGATCAGAAACCTGTGTCTCCTGCCAAGAACTGAGATATAAACACCTATTCCCAGAAGAGCTGAGTGTCCCAGCTAGTCTCAACAGACTGACATCTGCCAGACCAGTGAGCTTACAGAGATTTTAATCTCCATTAAATCTTTTCGATTGGTGAAATCCTTCAATTTGATGCCTTTATAATACGTAGCCTATGGACATGGTCTCCAAGAAACATGTCTCAGTCCCTGTCTGGACACAGCAATGATCCTCAAATGGCCTTGAGTTTGGCTGTACAGGTGTGCCAGTAGGGAGGTCACAGTGCTCTGAGCCAATTTAGGTGCTATGGAAGAAGGGACTCTAGAGCTCCTTTGGCTGAGCACAGCAAAAAGCAGGACTCCTTTTAAAATAATATTAGTTAGCATACAAAATAATGGGTCTCATGATTATGTCATCACAGCTAATGGGTCTCATGATTACATCATCATAGCTCATGGGTCTCATGGTTACATCACACACACACACACACACACACACACACACACACACACACAATCATCACATTCATGCATTTTTTCTGACCACTTTTCCTCTGCTGTCACTCCTGATCTCACAGACAATCTTTATCAGGGCCAATATAAATAGCAAATCTCTGACTGTGTACAAGGAGTACTAATGTCCACCACATGTAACACAGGCCCCAGGGTTCAAGTGAATTGGGAGGAAGAATAGGAAACTTAATGGATGCCCTACTATAGGAAACCCAGATGGTTTTGCTTTGTTGGGTTTTTTGTTTGCTTGTTTGTTTGTTTTTTACAGTAGTAAAAAATGGTCACCAGGAACTAGAACAGTATGGTGATTGTTGCAAGGACAAATAAAGGCTACCTCTCTCCCATCTCCTTCTCACTTAGGAAGGGCTGTTTGGTGTGTGCCCCAGCATCAGCATCATCTTCCTAGCATGAGAAGTGTGTTTGGTCTGAGTTTGGGTTTTATTTGGGTTTTTACTGTTCAGGTGTAACTAATAACATTTCTGAGGGAGAGGGGGGAAAGGAGGGAAGAGAGGGAGAGAGAGACTGTAGAAGCTACTTACAAACACCCTGCTCTCTCTGGCTGCAGTCTTCCTGCAGTCCAACTCTTCTGCTGTGATTTTCTGGATTCAGAAAGAGCTGATGTCCTCAGAGAGTTGAAAATCCAGAGCCTTGCAGCTTTCCTAATTATCTGTCTTCTCTCTCTTCTCCGTCCCCAGGGGACGCGAAACACTGCTCATCACACAGACTGCTTGAAAGAGTTTCCTGTCTTGTGCACATTATCCCTTGATATTGAAATTATTTTCTCTGTTTAATCCGGGCTCCCGCTGAGAAGCTGTGTGGGATTTAGGGTGCAGGGTTTTCTCTTGTATTTTCCAGTGGGGTTGCATCTTTTCCTCCTGACCTGAGGGTAAGTCTCAGCTACTGCTGCTCTGTTTCATGCAGAAGAGAGCTTCTCATTCAGGGAATATTTTCAGAATTCTGACCTAATCGAGGGTTCCGACACCAGTCTCCTCAGAGCCAGGGTGAGAAGAATGGGCTTGGTTAAGGAGTCTCAGGTTAGGAGAGGGTCATGTTTCTTGGGAATCCATTAACTTCGGTTTCCAGGGTTTTCCACACAGAGGAAGAGGCGCTTGCCTTGCTGAGCGTCAGATCTCCAGAAGACAGCTGGACATCTCCCCAGGTTGCCCACACTTCTTCACACTGCTGTTTGGACCTCGCTTCATGCTTCAGAGGACCACCTAAGAGAAGGACACAGCTTTCCATTGGAACTCTGACAGAGGTTCTGTGATGTTTGAATTTTCTGTCTGCCTCTTGCTCAACCCAACAGTGTATGTAGTCCCTCTGGCCCCCTCCACCCCAGAATATCCTAATAAACATTCTTTTCTTTTATATAAAAATGGCTTTTATTAATTACTGTGCTTGTCTTGGCAACAGAATTCCCGACAGAAGCAATTTAAGGATTTGTTTTAGCCCACATTTGAGAAGGCACAGTCCTCACTGAGGAAAACATGGCAGCAGGATATGACCTGTGACTCCTCACTTCTCTATAGACCAAGTATCAGAGAACTCAGGCAGCAAGTGTAACCCTCAAGGTCAACCATCCAGCATCCTCTGCCCTTCAGCTAACTCCCACTGCCTAAAGGTTCCAGAACCTTCTGAAATAATGCCCTCAACCAGGGACTACAAATTCAAAGGCATGAACGTATCACATTCAAACCATAACACAGCTGCTTTGAGGTCTTTTGCTTTTACACTAATTTTTTTTAAATGATGTTATAAAAATCTCTTTTTGAAACAGAGTCTCCCTGTACAGCCCTGGCTAGCCTGGAACTTGCTATGTAGACCAGGCTGGCCTTCACTCTGCCCGCCTCTGTCTCTCCAATACTAGAATTATTGCAGCACCACAGCAGGGATGTTGAAACCTATAAGGTTACAGAGGTCTTCACGATGGACATGCTGGTATCTGGGGTGGCCGGCCATAGAGGATGCAGTGTGGCCAACACAACAGTGTGCCATTATCTTTGACCCGGACACTGTTGGCATGGCTGACAACACAGTTTACTAGGCAAGAGAAGATGGGTCAGGTCCTGAACATCCCTGGTATGATGTTCAGTAGCATCCCTGGACAACCAGTCTTCAAATATTTCTAAACACTGGCAAATGTTCACTTAGGTGATCTACCCCACCACTAGTTGAAAGCTGCTATTTTGACCCAATCTGATGTCTCACTTGAGAGTTGTAAAAGGAATGGGTTAGGTTTAGTGTAGGGGCCATAGCTGACATTTATTTTCTGTCTGCTAAGGTCAATATTATTATCGCATTACTGCGATTTTCTAGTTACGCTCATCTGCATGAGTAACTCGGAGAGACTTGCAGATAGTATTTTTATAATTCAGTGCCTGTCCAAGAAAGCCATGGTGGTCCCAGAATTCTTTGTACTGGTACTTGGAGACGGCTGTCCCACCATTCTCCTGTATCCCTGGTGGGTGGTTATCATGTCCTTTTTTCTGCCAGGACTCGGTAAAGCAAAATGTTTAGACACAAGTGCTGTAATGAAGTTTTCCACTGTTATACGCCTCAGGAGTCACACGATTATAATCCGAGGAGCAAGGAGGCCTGACGTCTGTGTGAGACAGAGACATGGATGGTGATTTGTTTGGGACCACTTTATGTTTATTAACATGCACTAGTTATTATGGATTTCACCACGGCAATTTCATACATGTATATGACGTAAGTGTGATCCTGTTACCCTGTCAGGTCCCCTTCTGCTCCTGCTGATCCCCTTCTGCTTCTCTGTTAATGCTCCCCCCACCACGCCCATGTCTATTTTTGCCTTTGTCTTTTGGTTACTCAATGATTTTAACTAGCTTTGTTTATAGGAGCACGAGTGGTTAAGTGGATGCTTTGCTGGTAGCTACACTATTGAACAAAATGTCTACCTTTCTCAACAACCATTAGTTACCTATAAACCCTCAGGGAGGGATACGTCTTTGTGAGGAAGCTGACAAGCCCAGTTTTGTGCAGGTCTGGTGAAGGTTCTCGCTGCTGTCTTGAACTCAACAGCATGACCGCTGTGTCCTGTCCAGAGATGCATCCCACAGCACACCACCCCTCCCCACTCCTCTATTCTCCATGCCCTCTCTTTGTGGCATTGCTTGAGTCCTCTCTCTCTCTCTCTCTCTCTCTCTTGCTCTCTTGCTCTCTCGCTCTGTCTCTGTGTGTGTGTGCATGCGCGTGTGCACATGCATGTCCCATTAAAGCTAAGCATTCAGCAGCCACATGTTCTCAGCACTTTGATAGTTATGAATCTCTGCTCATAGCAAGAAAAGTGAAGCCTTGCTTACCAGCACGCCTCCACCTCTGTAAGCGTAAAGATAACTATCCAGAAGGCCATCTAAGAGCCTCATCTTGTCCGTCTAGCAAAACACCAGCAAAGGCCTTCCCACTATGGCCCGTCACATCCTCAGTTTTTTGGTGCTTTTCTTGTGATTTGTTTATCCAGACCACCTTCCCTCCTCCCTTGCTTCTTGAGCCTGATATCGAATAGCCAACTTTAGGTTGATTATATTCAGACCCTTCAGAATTTCTGGGTCTGTTTGGGTTGCAAGCACTCAGAACTGTATAATAAAAGCCATACCTCCCAGGTTCTGGGATTCTCCTGGAAAAGGACACAGTAAAGCATGACTCAGGTCAGGCTGCTCAGGGCTAGCTCAGGTAGGGCTGGGACTCAAGGGATGGGCAGACATAGGGCATTGCCACCAACAGAAACAAGGCAAGGGCAGCCTGCAGTGTGGCATGCACCTGGGGGCCTTCAGGGTCCTCCACCTGTGCCCCTTCAGGGTCCCTCACCTGTGCCATCCATTCAAATTCTAATCATCTTCTGAACGCAGCCAAGTCCCCAAGACACTGGTGATAGAAATTTTAGGAGCTGGAACAAGAAATGTCTAATAAAACCCTGAGAGAAATGCCAAGAAAGCAAATAAAAATTGTGACAGGAACAAGATACAAGACTGCCTGTGTTTGGTGATATAAATAAAGCACAAACGAAAACACAGTGAGGTGAAGGATAGGAGCAGGAGGAGTCGTAAAAGCCCCATAAACCACAGCGTGCTGCGGAGGGGGTTTCAGCTTGCGGAGATTCCTGCGGTGCAGACTGGCAGAGGAGGGAGTCGCCACACGTCAAAAGTAAAGTGAACTTTGGTCTCCGATTGCTTGGATGGGTACATAAATACAGTAAAGGTATCTTTAAAAAAAAAAAAAAAAGGAACCTGTTTCTTAAGACAGGGTTTCTCTGTATAGCCCCCAGTTGTCCTAGAACTCACTTTGTAGAACAGGCTGGCCTCGAACTCAGAAATCCATGTGCCTGTGCCTCTGCCTTCCAAGTGCTGAGATTAAAGGCATGTGCCACCACTGCTCATCTTAAAAAAATAATGTATGTATACAAATACATAGGTGCCCATGGATGTTCCTGTGCACGTGGGGGCCAGAGGAGCGTGTCATATCCCTTGAAGCTGGAGTCGCTGGCCTCTGCCAGGACACCATACTTTGTGTATGGCTGCTGGGATCTGAGCTCTGGTTTTCATGACCCTGTTGTTCTCTTAACCACTGGGCAGGTCAGCCACACTAAACCTCAGAAACTCCCCTCTGGAAGTGTCCTAATTTAAAATCACACCCTTGGGATCCACAATCCCACTGCAAAGAGTACATCCCAAATTCTTCTGCAGTGTGCCCAAATCCATGCAGAAGAGTTTCCTATCATCCTACCACAGGATGATATAGCGGGTCAAATAACCAGAAAAGACCCACCCATTCTGTTATTTTTCTTATTTTTTAAAAGTTTTTGACAATTTCATACATGTGTCCAAAATATTTTGATCAGATTCACTCCACTGCCCCTGTTGTCAGATCCCAAATGTCCTCTTTCTAGCCAGCCCCTCTCCTACCTTCTTATTTTGATATTTTTATGATCTGTTGAATTTACTTAGGGTTGCTTGCATGAGCATGAATGGGGGGGGGGAGGTGTTTACCAGAGTTTGGCTAGCTTCTCCGTGCCTATACTACTGAGGAAGATAATGTCGGATTCCCCGGCAGCTCCTTAACTTCTGCAACTATTTTTTTTTAATTTATGTTTCTTTTTTTTAATTTGATATATTTTTTATTTACATTTCAAATGATTTCCCCTTTTCTGCCCCCCCCCCACTCCCCGAAAGTCCCATAAGCCCCCTTCCCTCCCCCTGTTCTCCCACCCACCCCTTCCCACTTCCCTGTTCTGGTTTTGCCCTATATTGCTACACTGAGAGGTAGCTGTAGCCAGCAGTGGTGGTGCACGCCTTTAATCCCAGCACTAGAGGGGCAGAAGCAGAGGCGGAGGCGGAGGCGGAGGCTAAGGCAGAGGGAGGCATATTTCTTGAGTTCAAGGCCAGCCTGGTCTACAGAGTGAGTTCTAGGACAGCCAGGGCTATACAGAGAAACCCTGTCTCCAAGAAAGCCAAAACGAAAACAAGAGAGAGAGAGAGAGAGAGAGAGAGAGAGAGAGAGAGAGAGAGAGAGAGAGGTAGCTATAAACAGATTGAAAATGTAAGCTTCTATAACAATCATGTCAAAAGCAAAAGGGTAGGTTAATGGAAATGCTGGACTTATTTTTATACTCATAAATGTAATAAATAATGTTTATACTGATAAAGATAAAAACGTGATGACAGGTGCCAGAAAATTAGCTGATAAGCAGGCTAGAGATTGTAAGTACATTATAGCTACAGGATACAGATATGGATACATGACCAATGGGTAGATGGTAGAATATAACAGAGATAAAATATCAATACGTAAGTACATAGAAATAGGAAAGAGCTACTGATAGATTGTAAATAAATGGTAGACATAGTGATAGGCCTCAATAAGCGAGAGAGAGAGAGAGAGACATTGCCTAAGCAGGTTTTACTATGTCCGCAGATTTTTACTACTTTTGTTCTGGAGAATAAGATGCAGAGGAAATCCGGGCCATATCATGCATGCCACTGTCTCAACTTCCAAGCCCTACTTTACAGAAAGAAGAGGTGATGACCCTCTCTGCATCAGAGCTCTCTGGAGGCTAAAGTTCCCTCGTGCAGCCACACATCCCAGGAAGCAAGCAGCAGGATCCCTGCAGCACCTCCTGCAAGATTAATTGCCTCAATTTTGGGAAGAAACACCTCCAGGCACCTGGTGTGTGCTGTGTGCATGGCAGAGTTATAAAAATCCCTCACCCAGTGGCTGGAGACTCGGGCGAGTCAGCTCCAGGCAGGGCTTTTCCAGCCCTAGGGAGGCTGGGTCAGCTCTTGCCAGGCTATAACCAGCCCTGAAGATCTGTTCCTGAGGGGCTCCTGAACAGCAGCTGCTAGCTATCAAGAATTCACATGCACCATGCACGGGATGGACAGGCTGCACACCCCAGATCATGCCAGCTGTCATTGCAACCACAACTTTCAGATAGAATCTATTTTCAATTTGCAATGAAAGAAACTGCCTCTCGGAGAAGGCAGAGTTGGTGCAAAGCTGCACCACCAAGGAGGGATGGAATTTTTTTTTTTTAACTTTGTCCAAGGCCAGCATCCAGGTAAACTATGGTAGCTGTGGACTCAGGCCTAGCGGGGAGATGGTCTCCTGGCTGCTGAGCAGGGAAGGTCATGAGAACACACAGTATCTCCACACATTCACTCATACTGCATTCTTCTCCACACACACTTGGAACTATGGCCCGAGAACAGCCCAAGTTGGTAGACTGTGTCGTGAGCTTGTCTCAGAAGATAATTAGATCACCTCCCTCGCCTGGAGGAGAAGAATAGCAGATTAAAAAAGAAATATGACAAGCCATCGGAGTGCGAGGACTGCTCCCCCGAGAGACAGAGCCACGCTTCCATTCCGGTCCCTCGTTCCAGACATGGAACCAATTAAAGTAGCTGCAATGTACACATTTAAACCAAGCGACAAAAGCCAGCTAAAGTGTTTTTAAAGAGCCACTTTGTCCACAAACTGCACCCAAAGAAGTGCAGCTGGCCCGTTACCCTGTAACTGTGCAAGTACAAGGCTCAGCTCTGAAGTATTGAGGGCCATCTCATGTGTCCTTATAGCCATCCCATACACCTCTTGCCTCCTGGACCCTCACTGACTTAGTGACACACAGGAGAGGTGAGGCAGTCAAGGCTTGTATTTCTGACCCTTCGCAAGGTGCTGCTTAGAGAAGTCTTGTCCCTGCCTGGCCCTAGCCAATCCTGCTCCACACTTGGACAACTCTGAAAGGGGCAGCATTCTCTCTCCTCTGAGAAGCCCCACCACACAATCAGTGCAGTTCTCTCTGCCTCATTGCCTCAGAACTGAAACACCCAAAGTGTGCAGACCGAGATCAGCCTGCACGTCAGCTTCCTGTTACTGTAGCAAATCCCTGGGAGAAGCCATCTTAAAAAGAAGAAGGTCCTCTGGTCTCCACACATGCAATGTGGTGTGCACACCCCCAGCGCACACACAACAAATAAATGTGATGAATGAACTGGAGAGGCAATATAAGCTGGTTCTACTATTATACATATATAAGTGTCTTTAAAGTCTCTCAAAAGGTTTTAGAGGAAAGGTTGAGGCTGAGGAGATGGCTCAGTCAACACATTCCTTGCAAACATGAGGACGTGAATTAGACCCCAGAACCCACAGTGAAATGCCAAAGCTGACATTAACACCTCAATCCCAGTGCTAGGAAGAGGGGACACCACAGTGCAGATCCTAGGTGCTAGCTGGACAGCCAGCCTAGCCAAATTGGTCAGCCCCAGGTTCCAGTGAGAGACTCTGTCTCAAAAAATAAAATAAATTAAAATTTAAACAGATTAGGTATCTGAAGTCTAAGGAATGACACTCAAATTTGACCCGACCTCTACGTGTGTGTTCAAATGTCTATATCATCTACATCTGCATCATCTACATCCACACCCATACACATATAAAAACATGCATACATATACACACATACAACCATACACACATACACCCATATACCCATTCATACATACATACCTATATACATACACACATACATACACACAACTATACACCCATACACCCATACATCCATATACACATATGTACATACAACCATACAACCATGCACAACACACCATACATACATACATACGCACGTACACACATGCACAATACAACCATACACATATGCATATACACCCCTAAAACCATATACCCACTACACCATACATACATGCACATACACACAATACAACCATATATACATACATACACACCTACACTCATACAACCATACAGCCACACATACATAAATACATATAGCCATATACACATATATACCCATACTTAAACACACCCATACAACCATACAAGCATACACTCATACAACCATACAGACAGACAGACAAACATACACACAACCATATAATCATAATACATACATACACACATATACACAGCCATTCATATATACATACATTTATATAAACATACATACAACTATATACCCATACAACCATATATACATACATACAACCATACATGCAACCATGCATACATACATACGTGCATACATACATACACACATACTAGAGTGTAAGAGAGAAAGAGAGATTGATGAATTATTGATTGATTGGTTGATTGATTGGGCTCATGGTTTTGGAAATCTGTCACTGGAACAAATCTTGGCAAAACCATTTACCTCATAATGGGACATAAACAGACAAGGAGGAAAGGACTGGATCCCACAATCCCTGCAAGGGCACACCTCTAAAGACCTCAGCCTCCTCACTAGGTCCCACCTGTCAAAGCTTACACCTCCTCCCTATAGCACCAGTGTCTGGGTCAGTCAGTCCTTTAACATGTAGGTCTTTGGGAGGCATGTAGGAACCATACTATATCAATAGTGATGGAAAATTATTTGTAGTTGTAGGAGGATCTGACTCAAGCTGGAGAGTCCCCCCCCCAAGAAAACCATTATCCAAACTGAGAAGAAAATGTAAACCAGATAAGAAAAAGGTAACAGATATGATATCCACACAGCCCTCCCCTCAGCCCTGTTTTCCTTCCCTTGAAAGAGGATCACCAGCTGTGGCATTCAGTGACTGCCCAATATTATAAGAAGAAAGAAGCATGGCCCAACAGCTGATTTGTGATCCCTTCTCTCCCGGGGCTCTCAGGTGAGGTCAACTAAGGGAAAGGAATACATTTTGCCCAACATCTTCACACCCAAGCTGTTTCTGAATCCTTCAACCAACCAGGGTAATGCTCGTGACCATCCTCATTCTGTGTATGCAGAGGAAGGTCCTGCACACCTTTGTTGGTCAACAGCAGATGGTTCCTTCAGCCCTGCATCTCTCTGCCCTCCCTTTGACACTGGGACCTCCTTTGATTTCCTGTCTTGATTTTGTGACCTCTTCCAACTCTGAAATTGCAAGGTATTTTAATGCACAATGTGCTATGTACTTCTGCAGAACACATCTACACACTTGAATATATTGAGGGAGTTTTAAAGGCAATTTTTACAGAATATCAAGTGTCCTTTGAAATGCTCTTTACAATAATTTAAGAGAGTGTCCTTGTCATGGGGCTGCCAGCAATGGCTTTATGTGACAGCTGTTTGCTCATTAGTCTGACACTGGACAAAAGCAATAGAGGGCTGGGCTTGTGGTTTCCTAAATGTCCTAAACCAGGGGGGGGGGGGGGCTGGAGCAACTCACAGTGTACTGCTGCCTTTCAATGGGATCATTGTCTGCACAAGGAGTCCTCACATCCTGTTGTAAATGGGCCTGATACTGTTCTTGTGAACCAATCCCCTAATGAATAAAGGAGCCAATCACTGGGTGAGGAGGCGGGACTCCCGTGTTGGATAGAAGAAGAGAGGAACTAGCAGAGAGTGAGGTTCTCTTTGAGCCTGGACAGCAGAGGGGTAAGATGTAGCTGCTAGTTTCCTAGTATCATGGCAGATCCACAAGGATCCGCCACTGGAGGGATCAGATTTTAATAAGGTTTTCAAGATTAGGTTTTAGCTGTTGTGCCCAGTGATTGAGTTCAGAAACCATTGTTTCTGAACTAAGTTGGTGTTGTGTTTGAAAGAAAGGTATGGAGGCCAAGTGTGGGTTTGCCTAAGGTGCTCCACAAAGGCTGTGGGGGATTTGAAGCATGGGTTTGGCTAGTGGGCACCTAGCAAGCTGGGTAGAGAGATTGTGGAGTTCAGAGTTAGAATCTCCATGAGATAAAAACAGGTCAGTCATTGCCCACCAGTGCATGGCCAGCCAGGCCGCCGGGGCAGAGGTACAAGCGTGCATGCTCACTTTTTAAATATTTCCCGAAACAACGTTCAGCGTCACTTCTCCAGTAAACCTCACATGCAGACATCAAGTCCTACTGCCCAGGTGCTGTCCAGGTCCTACAGGTCTGTCCACAGCTTCCACCGTGGACCCCACTTCCATTTTGGTCCGTGATTGGCTTCCATCTTTTCCCAATTAGAGCCAAAGATTATTTCTCCAGGGTACCCTCTTCCACTAATGGCTTACATAAATTCAGGTACCACAATAAATCTCTGTGGCTCCCTGGGGGGCAGATGCTGATGAGGAAACAGACTCATGTGAAGTCACTTGGCAAAGTCTCAGAAGCAAAAAGGAGCCTTAGGCTTCGGGTGTGGGAAGCCTGGCTGGTCTTTGAAACCGTACCTTGGGTCATGCCATTTGTCCAGGCCACAAAAGGATTAGATCCTTGAGGAAACCTGTGGGATTAAGTTCATAACCTCTGGGTTTATGGAAACCAGAGTATGCGCTTGGCATGTTCTTTTCTTAATTTGCTTTGCTGAGAGTGAGACCTTGTCCTTTTGATACTCAATTTGTTGGTGATATTTTAAAGGGATTTACTCGGATTTGCCCGAGCACTTCACAAGAACAGTCAGACTCTGTTCTCTGCCCTCTGCTGATCTGTCCCTTCTCGAGAACTCATCTACTCCAGCTCCCAGCTTCAGCTGCCACCCTAAACCCACAAAACACAGCACCCCTCCTCCCACTCAGCTTCCAGCCTCTGAGGAAAACCCAGCCATCTCCTGAACCCTTTTCCCACACAGGCATCCTTGTCCCTCCCCACTGTCCTCCAGCCTTCCCAGCAGACGTTAACGCTTGCCCTGTTCCAGGCATCCTTACGGGTGCTGGGTAGAGTTGAGAATAACAGAGATAGGTCTGTCTTGTCATTGAACCTACACAGTAATGGGAGGAGTGTTCATGATGACAACCAAGCAAGAGAATGTGGCAATGACACCTCTCAAAAGATAACATCCATGAAATGTGAACAGTAACGGCACTTACCATGTCACTGGTGCCTTATCTGGTTGGCTCTGAGGATGAGGTGAGCTGACACAGGTAATCAGTTTCTGTGGTGGAACCAGCGCCATGACACACGTGGCATCTATCACTGGAACACGTGGGTGCTGCAAGAGGTGGACCTGGGCTCTGGCTGTCGCCTGAGGACAGACGGACCAGAGCACATCTCTTCGAGAATGTTCTCACATTTAAAGTCCAAGTAGGTTCTTTTCATTGTTGTTGGTTGGTTTGATTGATTGACTGACTGATTGATTGATTGATTGATTGAGAAGCCCTTGAAGCAGGAAAGGGACAACTTAGGCCAGGGCACAACAAGGCCAAGGTGGGAGCGGCTTGATGTAATGAAGACAGCAGTCCAGCCAGCATGACTGTGTGAAGATACTGGGGTTGGAGGCAGAGCACAACATACAAGAGGCGGTGCGAAGAATCAGACTGTGGTCATGGTCCATGTAGAAAGGCATCTGAGATGCTTACAGAGCAGGTGGGGGCATTGAACACACACAGAAGCAGGCTGCACACCTAGAGGTGAGGGTGAGCTAGGGCACCTCCCAGGCTAAAGCAGCAGGCCCTGGATGGCTTCTGCGCAGGCAAGGAGGACATGAAGGAGGTCGCGTAGGGTGTAGAGGAATGGACCCACAATTTTGTTAAGTGCCAAGGATCCCTTAGTCCATAGCCTCAAATTATACCATGCCTCTGGCTGGCTTTTCTCCTTGTAGAGCAATCTAACATTGGTCACTGGGGTGTGGTCTTCCCTTTGCTCTGTGGCTCTCCCATGCACCTGGATGAACCACACCCTCATCCTCCCCACTCCAGGCACCAGGCCACACAGACCCCAGCTCTGATCTAAGCCTCCTTTCTTCCTCCATACATACCCTTCTAGTCCCTGCCTTCTATATGTGCCCTGTGCACCATCCATGTCTTCCTGCTGCCGCCACTTACATATCTATCTGGTCAGCTCCCATCCAAAAAGCTTTTCAGGTCACCTGAATGAATTCTCAGTTTGAGATCCTCACTGATTGCATAGCTAGTCACTCAAGTGCTCCTGTCTTCCTGTGTGAAATGTGTACAGTCTTAAGAGCAGGAGACTTCCCTCCTCAGCAAGTCTCAGAACATCACCTCCCATCAAAGAAAGGGAAGGTGACTCTGTGTGTCCTTAATACATGGACTCAGACACAAAGTCTCTTGAGTTCTCTGAATCTAAAGGGTTCCCATTATCAAAAGGGAAAACACCAGGACATATACCAGTAGGAGTAAGAGTGTGTGCTGACTTATTCTTGCAAGATTAGTTGAGCTCGGTTTCCTTCAGGCTCTTGCCTTTCTTTGTTGAGGAATTTTGAGGAGATGGGGGTCTACCATGTGATAGACCCTCTCTGCCTTTGTGAAAACAGAGAATGTATTCCTCTGTGTCCTGGCCTAGGAGAATTCAGACTTCTTGGGTGTAGTAGAAGGCCTCACTCACACTAGGAAGTCTGCTCTCTCAGATGGGCTTTGGATGCATACAGTAGAGCCCATGATACCTCAAAGGATGAAGATAGTTGTTACAAATGGGATTCGAGCCTGAGGAAGGGCCTGGATCAGCAAAGTGCCTTCTTTGCAAGCCCAAAGACCCAAGTTTAAGCCTCAGAACCCACCTTTTAAATGCTGGGCCTGGCGGCACGCATTTATTTCAATGCTTGGTAAAGGAGAGGTGGATCGCCAGAGCTTACAGGTCAGTTGACTCAGCCTTGCTTGGTGAGCTTCTGGCCAATGAGAGACTGTCTGAAGACAAATGTCATCAGCTTCCACACAAGGCCCCAGTGGCTCTCGGGTGACTGCGTACGCACGCACACACATAAACGCATACATGCGCACCCGGCCCCTAGCAGCCCTCACATGAATGTGCACGCATACATATGAACACACATATGCACAAAATAAAAGGGATCAACCTTTTTCTAGGTAGTTATGTATCACAAACCCTCATCTGTTTGCTTTCTCTGTCTTTATAAATATTACCAAATGGCTGCCACCACATCCCAAATTCTTCTGTGATGACATCCGCCCTCGAGGTGCCTCTGCACATTTACGCAGCAAATGACTGACTTAGCTCCGGCGTTGCATAGAACAGAGCCAGTTCCTTCGAGAGGTACCCTGTCACCTAACTGCCATTGTGTGGGAGTTCATTAACGCTCCTTTAATCTGTTATGAAGACTTAAAAGGCTTTCAGATCTCGTCAAACTCAAAGCACATTTATTTGCTTTTACGATGATTGAAATGATGTGCACTGTAAATAACCTTATGTTCAACACTTGGCGATATTAATTTCACTTGACTTCATGACTTAAGGTCAAACATGTTCATCAAAGCCGCCGTCATTAGCACAGTTTCCTTTTCTATTAAGCGATTATGATCGTTTACTATTAATGAGTCGTGAAGTTTTAATAAATTTTTGCTGGTGTGAAATCGCCAAACAGTAATTATGATACACACTGGATGGATGGCCTATTCCACAGCTTAAGTACAGCCTAGTATTGGGTAAAAACACAAAAGAATGGTAAACGATTAATTAGCTGCTTCCGTGGAACCCAAACAAGCTTCGGCCAAGAGAGTGAATGCTTTGTTGGTCGCAGTGAGCTGTTTAGTCATGTGACCTGGTCCTCTAAAAATCCTGCGGGGGTGGGGGGAGGAGGCGAGGGAGTGGTTTGGGGCCAAAGTCAATATTTCTGGCATAACTGTACTGCAGCGTGACTGTATGGGGGCAGGATGAGGCTCTTGGAATAAAATTGAATGTGGATAAAAATGGATTGAGAGGTTGGCACTGAAGAATCACCATGTCAAGGCTGGGTGGGAACCCTGGTCTCCTGAGAGCATCTGAGAGGGGGAGGGGAATTGTACACGCTGAGAGTCCTCCGCACAACACAGAAGATAATCTAGAGGATTGTGTTAAAATGTAGGTTGGTGCCCTCCCTGACCTGTAAATGTCAGTTCCACAGTTCTGACTGGGACCCAAGCATTTGCATTCACCTATGAGTATTCTGACACAGATGGGTCACAAAACTCATAAGAGAAACACCCAAGTCACAATTCTACAGAATTATAGGGGAGCCAAAGGCTCTCACTGAGGTCAGGTCCCCTAGTAAACACGAGACTGCAAAATCTACTGATTAGTTTAATGACCCAATAAGAAAAGGGTGATGTGTATGAAGAACATATAATAACTGAAGGCTTCTTTTCTTACAGGCACAGAGCTGAGTGTTTTATCTGCACAGCTAGGAGTTGACCTCACCACGGCCCATTTTACAGATGTGGAAACTAAGTCACAGAGGAGAGATTTAAGCAGCATACTTAATTACATAGCCAGCCAATAACAGTGCCAAGATGTATGCTTTCTGAGGCAGGAAGTAGGCAATGAGCAAACATGTTTAGGATGGGGAAGAGTATATTTAGAGAGCTAACCTTAAAAACCCTTCCAGGGATGGCTGTGTAGAGCAGGAGCCTGGGCAGCACCAGTTGTCCAGAACAACAACTTTCAGGGGTCTGTCCCAGAGCCCTGTAGTCACACTGGAGGGCCGCAAGGTCTTTGCTAAAGTGAAAGGTTAAGTGGAGTTTCTTAGACTCTGACTCTACATCCCCTTGTCTATCATTTGATAAAATGGCTGAAAAACCAGAGACTCGGGTAAAGGAGGAAAGGGGCAAAGGTGAAAGTGAAGACCCAGAGATGCTTCCAGAATCAAATCAGGTGAGGAGTGAGATCAAGGTGAACGTCATCTGCTGGCTCAGAGTTTGGTGGGAAAGGATCAATATGGATCAGGAGACAAGCTAAGGGATCGAGAGATAAGAAATCAGTATTTACTTTAGAGTTACCTATAGCTGGTTAACCTATTCTTTTAGGAAGCAGCTACATCCCACCAATTTCTGAAGGTGGCTGAGGAAGATGCTCAAAACAACTGCTCCACATCAAGTTCTGTGAGAGAGCAGTGGATACCCAGCTATGTCCAGCCCTGTAAACAGGGCATCGTGGCTGTGTCTACAGGACAGAGGAGATTCACTGGATTCCCATCAACATCTCAGCTTCCCCTTGCTAAGCACCACACAGGTGCCAAGCCCTGGCAGAGCCTTCTGAAAATTGGCCATTTGACACCTCAGAATTGCCCAGGAGGAAGACACAGTTCTATTTTCATTTTACATATGTATCTAATTCAGTGTACTTCACTGCCAGGGGAGTGTGTTAGGTTGTGAAATTCTAAACCACTTGTGTTCTACCTCTATGCCTGTGATGATGCAGGGAAGACCATGGTTCATTTTTGGGATGAAATCAGAAATAGCTCTGCTTCATCTATACAGAGTGACCTGGACAGATGGGACTCTGCTAATTTATAACACAGCTGGGCCATCTCACCACACTTAAAAGCCCACTCCGGCTTGAGGTTAATGCTCCTGTAAGGTGACACTGGTTCCTCAAACAGAAGAACAGTTAAAGAGTCCATGGTTTGAAGGTCCCACCCAAGGTGGCCAATGTGTATGGAAATGCATAGAAAATATGGTATAAAAATGGCAAAAGACATCCTGTGACTGGATCTAAATCCTTTCCCAGAGGGCATTTGCCCAGGAGCAATTTTAGTATCGACTTCTTTACCCATTAAATGATTGCATACATCATTGTACATTTGCAGGTCTTCCTGAACTCCCTGTCAAGGTACTTACTAACACAACCAGGACTTTGCCCCTCAAATGCCATCTGAATGACGATTTCCCCTGATTTGCAGAGATCAGTCTAAAAGCTGAGAGGATCTGGCAAATGCCACTGTCTGTGTTCTTCACAAATAGGGTTGTCTTCTTATTCTTGGCAGAACTGGTGTCATCTGGCCTTTACCTCATTACGTTTGTCTAGAGTCTTCCCCATCTGGGAGAGAAATCTGATAAATGACTTGGACTCAAGGTTGTGCCAACATAGAAACAAGAATAACAGGGTGGGAATTGGCAACCATCTCAGGGAACCGTGTTTCCAAACAGAGAGAGAGAGAAGCTGAGACGGCCAATGGCCCAGACTCCACTGTGAGGCTTCCTGTGCTGGGGTGAGTCCCTCTCTGGCCGAGGTCATAGAAAAGCTTGGTTCAAGGGCAAAAGAATTCAGCATCTGTGAACTATGCTACAATGGCCATTGGCTTCATTTTACATGTTGTAAGCAAATATTAAAAGCTGGGTTTTGTCAAGCACTAAGTGTGCAGCAAATTGTCTCCTAGGTACGTACAGCCACGGACATCACCTCTCAGGGGAAGACCCTGCATGGCTCTCAAATCCCAGGAATGGAACAATATCAACAGTGGTTCTTTCCCCTAATGGCACCATGGGTGATTTCACTCTAAGTTCTCTCTGTTTTTCTATGCATTTCAAATGTTTAATGTTGAACAATTAGTTCATACAACAAAAGAACATCAAACTCTGTTTATAAATTTGTGTCTATTCATTGATCAGGTGCAGTGGAGACAGAGAAGGAAAATACATCTCTGTCCATGAGAAGACCAGATGACAGTTATATCCCAACAGCAATGAACACAGCTGCTGGTTTTGACCTTGTTTCTGAAATGCCCTTCCTGATGCAAAGAAACTAGGGACCATGATGAAGGGCTGATTCTAGGGCTGAGAAAGAGATGTATCTATGGTATTTTGTTGTGATAACAGGGAGAGTATACTCAAAACTATCATGGCAATGCATCAGATGGAAGGGCACTGGGGAAAATTTGAGTGAGAAAATAAATTCATAGTGAGAAACCATGAACTAATATTGAGAAGAATGAAATAACAAATTGAAAGGTTGATGAGGAATAGGTTATTTACCAATCTCAAAGTCTGTCACCTCAGGTTAATACTTAATAATTGTCAGGCAAGGGTGAGGAGAGTAATTTTATAGCAAGGAAGCTAGTGATTGATACCAATGCCATGAGACACGACAAGGCAGGTGACATTGTGTGACACCCGCTTAGGAGGTCTGGAAAGGATTCTCCTCACTTCTGTGACATTCTTGCTAGACTTGCTAACTTAAAATCAGAACATCAGAAAAACGACAAATGCTACAAGTTTTCCAAATTATCTGCTCTCTTGTCTGAGTTAGCTTTAACTATCAACTTGACACAGCCTAGAGTCACCTGGGAAGGAGGCCTCAGTTGAGGGTCTACCCAGATCACACAGAGCTATGTTCATACACGTAAGAGATTATCTTGGTTGTTGATTGATGAAGGAAGGCTCCATCCACTGATAGTGACATCATTCTCTGGGCAGGAGATCCTGGGATGTAAGGGAAGCTAGTTGAATATGAACTAAGCAACTATCAGAGCACCTCAATGGTTTCTATATCAAGTTTCCACTTGAGTTCCTGACCTGACTTGGCCTCGGTGATGGGTGGTGACCTGGCAGTGTAAGCCAACTAAACTTCATTCTCCTCAAGTTATTCTTGGCCGGCATGTTTTTATCACAGCAACAGAAAGGAAACTAGCACACAGAATCTTCAGAAGAAATCATGATCATGAGATTTGAGGTGAGACTTGGGGGACAGACAATATTCTGGATGACAGAAATGCAATGTGGTCCTAAACTGGGACCATTTGGGAAACTTTGTGAAGTCTGAGGCTAGAAGTGGTGCAAATGCAGAGATGCTAGCTTCTGGCTTTGCTGCTTGTGTTTTATAAATGAGAATGACTTTATGTGCAGTAAATATACAAAAAGAGTATCTGGTGTGATGAGTCATGTTTTCTGGGCAAAGAGCATACAATTTTCCAAACTTTTGGTAGATTTTTAGATTGCTTTAAAAATATTTTAAAAAGTCATTGATGTACCAGAATGGATGGACTACATGGCAAGGTTGTGAACATTAATGCAGAAGCAATTCTATTTCTACTTATAGGTGACCCCAAGACTTAGTGTTGAGTCAAGATTTCCTTAATGCATGTCTTAAGGCACACAGGGTTCTATATCTGAAAGTTTTCCTCCCTATAGCATATACGTAATATCGTAAGACATTTTTACAGGATGAAAATGAACCTTCTACCTCAATTAAAAACGTGCCATTGGAGGGCCTACAATGCCAACAGCCCACCGAGAAGAACTAGTTGGCAAAATTAATGCCAGGAGGACCGAATGAGGTGAGGTGCTGAAGCAGTTTATTATTTTTGAATGAGTTATTAATGAGTTTTGATTCCAGCAATAATTAAATACCAGGGCCAATTTTCAGGAGATTAATTAGGTGAGATCATCTGGATTGATGGGTCCAGGTAAATCCTAAGCATGGCCAATGGTCCAGAGTAAACACCTGCCATTATCACAGTCGTTAGCCTTATCATTACCACTGTAACAGCAAACAGTCTTCCTAGCATGTTTTTCTCCACTTCGTTGCAGGTGGTTACACTCCAGCCTCACTGCAAGGCAGCATGTAACAATTTAAAGATGCGTTGGAAGGATGGGGGTGTGTCGGAAACTGATTCCTCAATGCTGAACATTATGAATTCATCAGAGCAGTGGCCATTGGTCCTGAGACAGAGATTCCCTTGGGGACATCGCAGTGCAAGACTCAATAACCAACAGACTGCTTTCAGGTCACACATATTGACCTATAATTGGTTCCTCCCCGAGAGTCAAAGGCGAAGGGAAGGTCTGTGAAAATTGCAATCTAAGAGTGTTTCTGCTTTATTCTTCCATCTGTTACTCCTATAAAACAGTGACCTAAGAAACCCAGGCTGGCCATGTAGTCAGGATGAAAAGGTAGCTTTAATGGCGTGCCCAGTAAACTAATTGGTTTGTAACTAGGGAAAGGTAAAAAATGGAACTCTATATCTACTGCCAGCAAAATAAAAGACTAGGCACCTCGACCAATTTTCCCACTGGAAATAGCTTAACATGTTGGCAAAACACTGTGAGCACCCTCTGAAGTGCTCTGAGGAACCCGCAAGAAAATAAAAAAACACTGAGGCCGCAGAATGAGGTCAAGATGTGAACTCAAGAAGCAGAAATGGGACAGCTTTCATCCGGGACAATTTGCAGAACCGAGGACATCAAGCTTCTAGTTTGCCAGGTGCGTGCAGCACCAGAGACAAAGGACAGGTCTGCTCAGGAGGAGTGAATCCAAGAACGGACCCTAACTAATGAAACAGACTCCTCGAAGCTAGGTCCCCAGTACAGAGAAAATTAGAAATGAATCCACTATGCCTTCACCACCAATGGGTTACCAAAACAATGTGCTGCCCTTGAGCCCCAGAACTGAAGGATGAAAAGAATCCTGGAGAAACCATTCTGACAGTAATGGTCTTTGCTTGGGGTGCAGTCTGAGTTCTTGTGATCAAGTGCAAGTGCCCCTAGATTAGCAGGGAGCCCAGGGACTGGCAAATCTTCTCTTAAGGTTCCATCCCCTGAAGACTCGTCAGGTACAAGTTCCAGGATAAATAACAATGAAGGACTTTAAGGGTCCCTTAGAAAAATGGGCAGAAAGAAATATCAGCTATGACTAAAAATCCTGAAATGACCACAGACAGAACACAAAACTGTAGAAATAAAAGATAAGATTAAATACCAGCAGTATCAAAGAGACATTTTGGATGACCAAGAGGATACAGATGGAGAGGGAAGTAAAAACATGGTCCAATCACAGGGCCATCCTGACCAATAAAGAATGACGTCAGCAGTGCTAAGATGAAGAAAGTGTGTTCTCTGTAGAGATGCAGAAGTAAAGCATATTGCAAAATTAACATCTGAGTGGGTAAAAGGACTTGATCCATATGGCCACATACAACATAAAAAGCAACACACATGTAAAATGTTAGTATACTAAATGGAAAGAACACATGTGTGGATGCATTTGCACACGTTACAACATAGTTCAGAGGTCAGAGGACAACTTTCATGGGTCATTTCTCTCCTTTTATTATGTGTGTTTCAAGAACAGAACTTGGGTCCTTAGAGTTAGCTGCAAGCACTCTTATCGGCTGAGCCATCTCATCTGCCCACTTCTCTCCTCCTCCTTCTTCTCCTTCTCCTTCTCCTCCTTCTTCTTTTTTAAATTTGAGCATCTTTGCCAATTGGCCGAATAACACATATTTCTAAAGCCAGGGTACATTGGGATTCCATACACTATCCCTTATTTGAAACTTTATAAATCGAGAAATTAACTAAAAATGGAAAGAAACACCCAGAGAAAAGACAGACCACTCTAAAAAAAAAAATAGTAGCCAGTTTGTTGGTGTCAAAAATGGAGCCAGAAAGAGGAGAACAGAGTCTCAGATTCGCAGCATGCTGGGAGAAAAAATGCTGTCAGCATGGAATTCTACAAAAGTGAAAAATACAGTGTGAGAACAAGAATAAGATGTCCTGAGACAGACCAAAATTGAGTTTTTTCAGTGACAAACCTTCACTAAAACAATTCCTAAGCATGGACTCCAGGCAGAAAGGAAGGGACCCACAGGGAAGTCCCGAGATTCAGGAGGGCTCAGAGGAAGAACTATGTATGCTTAAATGTAAACATCTATTTCCAGAATGATCTTCCTCATAATCATGCCCAAAGTTAAATTCCAACCAGAATTTTATTTGAAGAAGGCTATTTATTTGTGGGAAACCCTGCCTCTGACAAATAAATAACTTAAGAATTCCATCATGTGTTCGGCCAAACGGGATAAGAGACACTGGTTTCTGGGGCAGCATCAACTTACACCTCATCTTAATATCCATGTGGTTTAACATTTATCTTCCTGTTTGAGGGTGACTATGCATGTTTGTTCTAACCATAGGCAAGTCTCAGCAATCTCAAAATACTTATTATCATAAAACGATATTGTCTTCATAACATGATTAACAAAAAATCAATAACCATGGGTAGTGTACTAGTATACTCTAACTCAAGGGATTGAGGCTTTGTGGTGGTTTGAACAAAGACCGCCCCCATGGACTTATATGTTTAAATGCTTGGTTGCCAGTGGCTGGAACTATTTTGGGAAGAATTAGGAGATAAGGCCTTGATGGAGGAGGTGAGTCACTGGGGCTTGAGGTTGCAAAACCCCAGGCCAGGCCTAGTCTTTCTCTCTCTGCCTCCAGCTTGTTGGTCGTGTGTGAGCTTTCACTCCTGCCTCCGCACCATGCCTGCCCACTGCTGCCATAGATTTACCCTCTGAAATGGCAAAGCAGCCCCCAATTAACTCTATAAATCATTTTTGTCATGGTGTGTCTCCACAGCGATAGAGCAGTGACTATGACGACGGGCTCCATGCTGTTCAAGAGGCTGCTAAGAAGGTCCTTGTCATCCTCCTGCATCAGTGGTGGTTCTGTGTCAGGGTGACAAGCCCACATGGCTCAAGTCTACTTTCTCTGTCAGTCACCTAGCTCTCAGCTGTGCAAGACTACCTCAAAGAAAGGCAGTGTCTTAGCTTCACAGTGGTATTTTTTTGGTCTTGCCTGAGAGGTACAACTGGTCACAAAGAATACACAACTCCATTCCTCTATGGTAGGACTAACTTCCTTTGGAGCCTGTGCAGAAGCTCCCACTGAGAGAGCTAAGGATGAGGTGAAAGGCAAAAAAACAAGATCCACTGGAGAATGTGGGCTCGACTGCTCAGAGAAGAGAGAAGACCAAAACACCCACTCAGGGACTGTCTTCAAGGGAGGGTGAATTTGTTTGGGTCAGTCAGTGTGTAAAGCTATGCATACCATTAATATCCTCCATCCCAGAGCACTGCTGACTACAGTGGGGCCCACAGTCATGACTGGGAAAATCTAACAGGAAAAGTCTAACAGAGATTGCGTGGAGGCAGAAAAATAACAAGTCTGATGAAAGACATAAATACACACATCCAGGAAGGTGTCAACTCCACGTGTGATGAGTGTAACCAGAGACGTGTCACAGGGAAGATGCCAGCAGAGCCTCAAAGGGAAGAGGAATCCTGCAAGCAGGAAGATAATAGTCATCACTGTGACTGATCTAAAGGAACCCCGAAGATGAGCTGCTAGCTTCTCAGCAGGAACAGTGGCCGTCAGAAGTTAGTGGTGTGATGTACCCAAAATGCTGCTGACACATTAAAAAAGAATTATCTACCAAGAATTTTATATCTAGTAAAATTAGCTTACGAAAACAAAGGCACCAAACACATTCCAGAAAAACCAAAACCAAAATAATATCTGTTGCTAGACAAACTGACTTACAATGTTAAAAGTAATTCTTTAGGCTAAAAGGCCCATGGTCCCAGATGGTAATTTGAATCTATGGTGGGGGAAAAAAGAGTATTAATACTTTTATACAAAGCAAGAAAGTAGGTTAATGTCATATATTTTCTCCTTTCTCCTCTTGACTGAATTGAAATTCATTGTAAAAAAAAAAAAACCACAAAAATAAACAAACAAACAACCAGCAACCACAACAAAACCCAGCATCTATATAAGTGTATTGTTGAGGCTATAATCTATAGAAATATAAAGCATTTTGCAGTAAAAGCGTTTTAAAAAGTGTGTTTGTTACTTGCCCCCTTCTCCAAACAAAATACCTGACAAAACAACTTGAGGGACAGGGGTCTCTTGCTGCCCACACAGCCCCTGCTGCCCACACAGCGTCTGCTACTAGAAAGCAAAGAGACTTATAGTTCTGCAGTCAGCTTGCTTCCCTCTGTCTTCCATTCACCCAAGCAGGGCAGGCCTCCAGCCTGGAGACGTGTGCACAGTCAGGGTGTGATAAGGTGGCATTGCTTCCTAAATGACTGAAGGCCCAGTCAAGTTGACAATGGAGATTAGCCACCACAGGAGGTGAATGTCCTGAGAGCCAAGTGGAAAGTGCTGCCTATTAGTCACATCCTTCTAAATGGCAGACGAGCCAGACTTTAGATGCAGTTGGCACTCTACATCCACAGAACATTCTGTATTTGGATAAAAAAGATTTGAGAAAAAAAAAATCACATCCACGCTGAACATACAAAGCTTTTATTCATCACAATTAACTAAAATACAGCATAAAATTATTCATATAATAAGTTATATGGAGAACATTTAAAATGGAAGGCTATGCATAGGTCTTCTAAAAATTGTGTCATTTTATGTTAGGGACTTGAGTATAGGCATCTGTGTATCTACACACTATAGAAAGCTTTGGAATCAACTTCCAAAGACTATAGAAGATAGTACAACTGCATCTTTTATTCCTCCACTTCTCCCTTGACTGATTTTAAATGCAATTGTGTGAGACGATATGCATATCGTTTGTAGAGGAACAACAGGCAGAAACATGAGACCCAGGAGATGGAAAAATGCTGCTTCTGAGCAAGAAGCTGACACCAGTCCGACGCAGGAGGACTGGCGCCCTGAAAGGTGATGGGCAGTCTCTCTGATAGTGTACATTCACAGTGATCACTGAGGGACTGAGGAGCGATTGCTGATGTGCTGCCTTCCAGGGGGTTGAAAATGTTCAACACGTCACTCTGATGATCGCTCCACGGCTCGGAGAGTACGCTAAACCCACTAAACTGTGTAGCGTCAAGGGTGCATCATTACCTGCATGACAAAACTGTTAGGAATGAGAAGATTTCAAAATTTATAAAGTAAAAAGGGAAGCCACAGAATGGAAGATAATTACATTAGATGTAATTGAGGGAGAAGTGGTTTACAGACTATGAGAAGAACTTCTACAAATAGAATCATTAAAAGAGCCCAACTATGAGGGAAAATGATCAACCACAGCTGTAGCCCATAAAGACACAAGACAGTCTTTCATTAATAATCAGAAACACAATAACTAAGTCCCAGTGAAAAACAAAACACTTCCACAGCCACCAGACAGGCAAAACCAAGCAGCTCTGAGAACCCCAAGCCTTGACATAGATTTAGTGCATTGGGAATACACAATGAGACCAACAAGAGGAATTAGTGGGTAAAGGTGCCAGATGGGCAAGCCAGGAGACCTGTGTTGGATCCCCAGAATCTACATAGAGGTGGAAGGAGAGGCATGGCCCCATAAAGTTGTCCTCTGATCTCCATATGCATGCCATGGTATATACCCCCACTCTGATGTCCACATACATGTTCTAATGAATACACCCTCCACACATAGAAGGAACACACTCGTGTAATGACAACACGTGCCTAAATAAAACAAAAACAAAAACAAAAAACAACAAATGGAGGTAATGCAACTTTTGGAAAATAATTTGGTACTATCTAGTAAAACTCAACATGCACACATGTTATGAATCAGCAAGTTTGCTCCTCTCTGTCTACTTTAAGGCAATGCAATCCAAATTCAGCAACGGCCAGCAAATGAACCACTGAAATGTGAGAGGTTTCAAAGATAGCACCCTGGGAAGAGACGATGCAAAACAATTCATTAATAACTTGCATATTGGTTACATGTTGATGTCATAATGTACATAAATGTACTAGGTCATTAAGTTTTATTAAATTGACTTCATATTTATACCTTTTATGTAATTACTAGAAAAATTTAGATTATTAGCTTCCTGTTGAACACTACAGATGTGATGGTTAACATTGATTTTCAAGTAGACAGATGGGAACAAACTCATCTGGGAAGGAGTTTCTAGTTGGATTAATTAAGGTGGAAAGACTCACCTTGACTGTGAGAGGCATCATTGGGCTGGACTGAATAAAAAGGAGAAGATTTGAGGGTCAGCATGAATCTCTCTGCCTTCCTGACTGTTGATGTAATATGACCAGGGGCCTCACACTTGGCTTCCCCTACACCTGTGAGCAAAACTAAGCCCTCTTTTCCTTCCACGGTTGCTTCTGTGGGATACGTTGTTACAACCATAAGAAAAGTTAACTAAAAGTTTCTCAGTTCCTCAGAGAAACCTTGTACAAGAATAGCTAAGACACACAGAAAACAGCATGTCCATCAGCCTTGATTCCAGGAGAGAAAGAAAACTGGAAACATTAAAAAGGGCAACTCAGATGCCCTCTCTCAGGATCAGGGTGAACAGCAGTCTTCTTCAACTATGGAAACAAGTATGGAAGTGCCAGGCAGAGATCTGTAGCTATGTGCATCTACGTAGAAGAATCTTAAGAACAATTCTAAATGAGGTTCTCACTGGGTGGTCATGGTGCATTCTTTTTTAAATAATTATTTTCAAACTTCACATGCATCATTTCATTCTCTTCTGAAAGTCATCGTGAGTATTCATCCCTAAGGGGAATATCTCTATCAATCCTTCCAGGTCATGGAATGTCAGAGAGTTGGCGGAAAGAATGTAAGTGCCAGAGAATCAAACTCACAGCAGCCACAGTTACCCATACAAGACGAACCCGTCAACATTTCACCATGGGCGGAAGAGGGTCTTGTGAAGATCCAACCCCTGGAAGTTACAGACAATCAATGATAGATGGGAAACACACAAGCAACTTTAATTAATCTCAGGAACACACACATGCATCACACACACACACACACACACACACACACACACACACTCACATACGAAGCTAGAGAGGTTTACTGGAAAGAAGTTGTTTAACAGGAATAAGAGGGATGAGTGAGGTTAATGGGGTATCTATGGAAATGAACCAAGATGTCGCATACCTGTATTGAATTGTCTGTCAATAAAAATAATTGTAAAGAAGAGAACAGCTGAATAAAATCAATTAAAATAAATCAAAGAAAAGGAAATTAATGGGGGGTAAGACAAAAAATTTACATAATATAAAAAAAAGTAGTGAAAAAAATCATCTTGGTTGGAAACCCCCCCTAAACTTCTTTTGTTACAAAGTTTCTAAGCCCATACATGTGGAGTTGGTATACCCAGGAGAGAGGACTAGGAGGCACCAGCATGAGTTCTAAGGACTCGCTGGGCATTTCTGGACTTTTGGGTTTGGACTACTTCCACATTAAAGGCAGCACAGCTTGGCTCTTGATGCTTCTAAAGCAGAGAGTGTTCTGTTTTGTAAAGCCAGGAGCAAACTCCCTGGGAATTATTCCAGATCTGGGTCAGTGCAACCCAGATAAGTTCACATCAGTTAATCCTGCCCTCCAAGTCCTCCCATGACCACTCTGACCTGGAGACTCCACCTCTCTGTGGGAGCTAATTTTACCTGAGTTCTTTGATAGCGTGAGAAATATTTGAAAGGCTTTACATTTTAATGATACCTTAAAGTTCGGTTCAGTTTTCACTTTGCTTGTCAGAACAGAAGCTTGGCTTGCTTTTTTGTTGATGTCTTCAGTGTTATTTAGATTGCCTCAGAATCCCTGGGAAAACAGGCTCAAGGTCAGGTGAAATTGGTGGTTTTGTTTTGTTTTGTTTTGTAGTCCTAGTCAAGAGCTACTGTAGGTTTCCTTGAGAAGGTGACATTTAAGCTGAGACCATCAGGACAATAAAATGTAGGGGTAGAGCACTTCAGAAAGGGTGAACAGTGTGTACAAAGGCCCAGAGATGGCAAGTGGTGTGTCTAAGAAGCAAGACATGGCCAGTGCACTCTGGCAGGTTACAAGAGCCCTTGTGAGGGCTGCGTAAATCCCCAGTCTCCAGCCTCTTGATAGAGCTACATCACTGTCAGACACTCAGATTGCTTGGGACCTGGGTGACCTGAGGTATATGAGTGGGATGGACAGCCATTAGGTCATGTCAGGACCACGCAATCCCCAGGGAACACCCACCAGCAGATGACTAGCTAAGCTGCAAAAGGTTTCCTTCCCTGGTCTAAGCACAGTGTCCTAGAAGAAACACGTCAGGGGGCAGAGTCTGGTCACACAGGATCCACTTAAGAAGACATCCAACCCCTCCCACTGGAAGACATTCTATAGGGCAGGTCTGTGTTTTGTTAAGTAGCAAATCCTGTAATGCGAACAGTTGAAATACACTTCAATTGAATGTGGTACAGGGTTAGATTTAAGGATTCCTTGGGAAAATGCCCTCTCTCCTCACAGACTTACCTCAGTAACTCCCCTCTCCTGTACCTGAGACACAGCTACCCTAAGTCCCTGCTCTGTGCACCATGGGTCTCAAACAATGTGTAGATGCTATCCTATAGATCCAGTAGATGCGATTGCCTTAAAACCTGGGTACCATTTCTATCCAATCAAGATGAGAAAACAGATGAGTAGAGAGAAGGTAATTTGCCCACAACTAAAAAGGGGCAAATGCAAGAACTGCACTGAGCTGTACTGACATCCTTTTATCGTTTGTTTGTGTGTGTGCGCATATGTGTGTCTGTAGGCATGTGAGTATGTATGTGTGAGTATGTGTCTATGTATGTATGCATATGTTTGAGTGTGTGTATATGTGTTTGTGTGTACATGTATTTGTATGTGTGCATATGTGTTTGTATGTGCACATGGGTTTGTATGTATGCACATATCATTCACAGAAAAGAAAGTTCAGTCCTCTCTGCCAGTTCTCATCATCTGTTTTGTCTGAGTTGAGACTTTTCTAACTCAGGGACCATTCCAGGCCAGCTGGAGTGTAGCAAGTAAGCCTGGCATAGTCAGTGGCCTTTTAAGGTAGGCTGGAGCAGAGAGAAATGTGAAATTCTGCCTTTGGAGGACGGGCAGCAGACATTTGCCCATTCTGAACTTTGAAGACTAAGAATGCAGTCCCAGGGTAGGGATGAGATTTGGTAGAGTAGATTACCTTTTAAAATGCTCCCAAATTCCATGTTTCTCTGAGCATGAGTCCCTTGCAAAGTGACTTTGCATCCAGTTCCTCCCTGGAGATGTTATCTGCTTCCATACTTGTGACTCAGGGATGGCCAAGTGACCTGTAGCCATTGGCCTAGCCATGGGGCCAGTTCTGATCTTGGCTGCCAGGGTCCTCCTGCACCTCTGCTGTTGCTATACACATGAACTCTGTTGGCTTGATGAGAGGAGAAATGGACAAAGAGCTTGGTTGCTTCAGCTGAGGTCAACTAGAGTGACAGGGCCACAGCTAACTCCATGGGTAACTTTTGTTAAAAAAGAATAGACCCACAATGCATAGAGCCATGGAGGCTCTCAGCTACCAAGTGTGGAGGATAACACACTGGCATGTCACATAACAGCATTTTGCTCTGGCTGGTGGTGACCATGGGTGGCTAGGGAATGCAAGAACACGGCAGGGACAGACTGAGAGACTTGGGCTTGAGCTGCAGCGGGAGGGTCAGGCTACACACCTCATCCCTGAGGTGTCAGTAACACCTAGGAACCAGGCAGGGCGAACTGTGGGAAGAGAGATCTAGGCCTTCTTTCCACTGGATACATTTCAAGGGCTTAACCTCTTCAAGTAAATAAAGGTAGCTCTTGTGCTGGTCCATAATCTTCCAGGAATAGGACACACACAGGCTAGTGTGGTGGGTTAGGGATGGGAAACCTAGGAGGTGGGTTGGCAGGGCTTGCGGCAGCTTCTGAGTCCTGATATGCCGGGGCCGCTGACTCATATTCAACCTTCTGACCACAGATTTGTACCAGACCAAACCCAGGCAGGGGATTTGCCAAGTAGGCTGGGCAGAGACTGCAGAGGGCAGGGGACACCACCAGTCACACATTCCAGACATCTCCCGTGCAATTAATGGAATGGAAACGTGCTGTTCACGATCAGCAGAATCAAAGAGAGAGCTTTGCACTCTGCAGGTGCTCCTCACAGGCGCCATCTGTCACCGCTGGCCTCTCTTCTCGGGAGCACAGCCTTCCAACAGGAAGAGCCGCATGGAAGACAAGGGATGGAATTAGACTTGGAGTTTGTTCACTGTGCAGTGCAGGCGTGGGTAAGGTGAGAGGAGAGCTATGGAGCTGTTGGGGACTGAGCCGGTGGGAAGGCCAGCCATGCCTTACTTATCCCTAGCAAACAGATGCTGGGGATACAGGACAGAGGACGAAGCCGGCTCTCCCTAGGCACAGTCCTCAGTCCTCAATCTCTGCTCTCTCAAATCCCCCATGGGCAGATCTGCATACTGGGTGCCACTCTTTCACAGCCTTTTCTGCTCCCAGACACCGAGTATCCCACACCATCTACTCACACTCTGGAGTCACACTGGAAATAGGTTTGGAGGGAGCTTGCCCTTAGCTGCTGTGGCTGTGGTAATGGCAGGGGGCCAGCAGAGTGAAGCAACCCATCTTCTGGTATCACTGTCATTTCCACCACTCCAATCCTCACTAGGCATGGACTGAGGGCTGGGGAGCATTGTGTGTGGTTCTTTCTTAGACATGTGGACTAGTATTCTAGGTCAAAGGCCATCTACAGTGTTAGCATTTCTTCTAGACTCCGCCCACAGTTACCTGGCAACAGCCAGGGATCCTGACTCACTATAAAGGGGGCTGTTTGCCTCCTCCTCGATCTCTCTTATCTTCTTCCCCCTCTGTCCCTTCTCTCCCCATTCCCCTCCTCCCTCTCTATACACATGTTCACGGCTGGCCTCTACTTCTCTATACATTCTCCTCTCTCTCTCTCTCTCTCTCTCTCTCTCTCTCTCTCTCTCTCTCTCTCTCTCCCTCCCCCATTTCTCTGTCTCTACTATCCCCTTGACTCCCCTTCCCATGCCCTATACATACTATATACATCTTATGGTTGGTCCCTCAGGGGGAAGGGATGCCTCAGCATGGGCCTGGAGAGGCACCCCACTGCCCCCTCACCATACTGCACCTCCACCAAACATATCCCTGGCTTCTCTTTCTTTTATTTATTTATTTACTTACTTATTTTATTTATTTATTTATTTTATAAAACACAACATACTGGTAGAATTCCTTCTTTCTTGATGAACTCATAGTTTTCCTAGTAAGTCCTCTTGGCCTTTCTAGATTGGGTGTGAGTCACCCACACTGAGGATGGTAATGTGCTTTACCCAAAGTTATTTCATCCAAAGAACACCTTCACAGAAGCACCTTCTAGAATAATGTCTGAACAGATGTTTGGACACATGGCTCAATGAAACTGGTACATGGATAGAGACCCCAGTTTGTCACTGACAATGAAGTGACAGAAAGAGAACCACACCAACTGCTGGGAATACTGAAATGAAGACTTGGTCTGCACCTCCAGGAGACCACAGAAATAATGGAGACGTGGCACGTAGTTTATTGGGAGATCAAGTGGAATAAATGGGAGAAAACTATGCTTTGGGTAACCAGCACCATGCCTGGGATAAGCTGGTGTCAGAGAATCACCTCCATGTTAGGACCCCAAGCAAACAGCACCGGTGGCATCCTTCTAATGGTGGGAAAGCCTATTCTCAGAGCAGTTTCACACAGCAGGCCACTATCTCCTGGTACACTGTAAGAATCCCTCACCCAGGAGAGAGATTTACTGCCATAAAAAATACTGCTCTGCTGGCCAGGAGAGCTAGGAGAGCCACCGCCGAGCCTGCAGTGCCCATCGGAGGCTGCTGCCCGCAGCCACACACACCAATCTAAGCAGGATTATTAAAGCATAAATTCCCATCGCTTGTCTCGCTCTCATTGGGCCGAAGCATCACCATGTTCATTAGCGGGAAATGTGAGGTTATATAATCTAATTTTTACAACTCTCCAAGGAGAGTGCGGGTCATACATTAGCCCGAGAATTCAACCTTTAAAGATAAGGGGAATGTCATTTTTATTAAAAAGGACCACAAAGTATAATGAGAATTATTACCCCCAAATAGGCAAAACAACCCAGAATGCACAGAAAGGTTGCTCATAATTCTCTCTCATCTGTGCCCTCTGAAGCAGGAGTGAGGATGAAGCAGCTCAGAGGCACTGCCCAAGCTTCCCAAAGCACACCTGGGCTCTGAGCAGGGGCCCAGGTAGACAAGAGGTAGCACAATAAATCTTGGTGGCTAGCTAGCCGGAGGCTACCAGGTCCCATCAGCCTTAAGGGCATGGGCTGGACAAGAGGTTAACCCAGGCCCTCTCTGGCTCCCCTCATGCTGGAAGCACCAATAAGGTCCCGGAAACATCCAATACAAGAGGCTGCCCGGCCACCTCTGTCAATGTATGTGAGCGAACATCTGTGATGGCTCCACCCTCCAAAGGCAAATGATTGTCTATCCTTTCTGCTCCAAGTCCTCTCTTCTGATGTCCAGGAGCTTCAAGTGTAGTGGCAGTGCTCTCAGGGGCAAATGAATGAGGCGTACAGTTCGATGTCACCTGGATGGGGGACTCTGCAGTGCCCTCAAAGGGTACTGATGTTCTATCTGCCCATGCGCCTAAGAGAGTCCTCAGTGATTTTCATGGCGTTGTTAATGGTGTTCAGAACTGGCTGTGGCTGCAAGAGTATTGTTGGCTGAAACAGTTCTGAAATATTCTAGAAGAATCAAAGAAGGAAAAGTTTTACCAGCTGGCACACTGTATGGGTTTCCCTGGTGCTCCAGTTACCGAGAGAGCCCATGGGGGCAGCCTGGCGGATGTCCATGAGTGTCCCCTCTTCTGCTCCATCTCCTGAGCCCAAGCCTTACAATCAGATCTGGGAGCTTTGAGTTATATATGTCCCTCACCCAACCCTGGCTACTCTTTGCTCCCTGCCTACCTCCCTACTTAGACAGTGTCCAATCCATGGGTGGGATTGCTTTATGGGGAGATCTCTGTGCCCACTTCCTTCTCTCTGAATAGTGTGTAGCATGAGGTATGTGGGCTGCCTTTGCCTTGATCACCCAATGACTCCATTAGAACACCATCAGGACTGCTGTGGGAATTCATAAACAGCAAGTGAGGTAGGAAGCCAACCTTCCTAAAATGAAGAATCTCACATGTCCAAGGAGACAGTATCGACTCCTCTGCTTTAAGCTCAGAGTTCAAGGCCAAAGAGAAGACAGAGTCTAGTCCAGAGCACACCCCAGCCTCGCACACTGCTATCCCAGAGCTACCCAGCAGGAAGAACTGACTCAGCAAATCTAAATCTTTCTTGTTACAGTTTGAGCCAATTTCCTGGGCAGTGTGATATACATTTCATCAAGGACACATGGGTGGCAATTATGTTTCAGAGTGGCTATTATGGGCAGGCTCAGCGGATGACAGCCTTTTAAGTTTTCAGAAGTGTCTGTGTCTTTATTCCTTGCCATATGGACTTCCTGCTCTGCTCTGCATATTTAAAAACCCGTCTTCTTTCTTATCTGTTTGAAATACATTTAATCCATCGGAATAGTCAGGACATCAAGTAAAACCATGACGGCAGCTACTGATCGATATCCCACCTGGGAGATGTGCTTAAGCAAGGTTGGCTTACGCTCCGATCTCAGAGTAAAGCTGAGCAGGGCTCGCTTAAGAATGTTCCAGACCTTCGCTTCTTTAATTCCCTTAAATCCTGAACCCCTGTGACTGTCGATGAAACACAGAAACAAATGTTTATAACTAGGTTATCCTAACTTGGAAAGTGTGTTTCCTTGAGCTACTATATGCATTTTAAAATAATTCCCTCTGATGTACAACACAAAAAAATCCATCCTGAGAGAGTGGCTGTCGCTGGGATCTTGGGATCCTTTGACACAAAGAGCTTCAGGCACTGAAACCAGACTCTGAAAATAATTATTAATGGAGACGTGGGTGTTAAGCAAAACCTCATGTTGTATTTGCAAAATACCCATAGTAAGAGCAGGCATTGAAAAGGAAAAAGGATCTGATGCTTCCAAACAGCATGGAAGCAGGGTTGACGCAGTCCTCAGACATGTCTCTCAGCCCTTGGTGTAGGAGGAATGGTTTCTGTCTGGGTGGTCTGATATAATTACATATTAACTTCATATATGTGGGTATATTTAATAAAAGTATTATTCTCTCTTCCCATAATATTTCTATTTTCATCAGTGCTGGGTCACAGTGAAATGCTCAGGGTTTAAGGAGTCCCATTGAAGCATGTGGGACACATTACTCTTTGCTGATACTTAACAGATCTCTGCTTGAGTCAAAGGCAGGAAAAAGTTGACATTTCAAAATAGCCTTGGGGGGGGGGGTTGTGAAGTCAGACTTCTGGACTGCAGGTGTCATCCTGATGACTCCCCTTGGGCAAGGAAGTCTGCCACCTTTGGCAGTACCAATAGGGAAGGTTCATCTGAGGAAGCAAAAGTTGACTTGGGTCATGGAGTCCTCATACTGGCCATGGAGATGGAAGAGGAGTAGCCTTTGAGAGTTAATTCTAGGATCAGTGGGTTATGGAACATTTCTGAATGAGGAGCTAGAGCTACAACTACCTGTGACTTCCATTTGCCTTTGAAGTTCCCTGGGAACTGACTGACCAGGGAGTATTCACTCCAAGAAGGTTGATCCTGGGACACATCCACAGTGAGTCTCAAAGAAGATGGCAATAGAATGGAAATCTTATTTTCCTAAGGGGACAGGAAAGTATTCTTTATCTATCTATGACTGTTAAAATAAACATCCCAATCGGTATCCCGAGAGACACCGTTACCAAGTTCAGATCTCTGAACAAGCTGGCTTGGTCTTTGTCAGTTCAGTAGATCTCTGCTTACTTTTAGTGGCACATTTTGAAAAACAGTGACTGTCTTGGTTTTCCTTTTAATTTTCAACCCACTTTTTTTTTCTTCTGAATGAGCAGCAAACCTACAGATACCAGAATCAAAGATTTCACTTCAAAAAATGCTTGAAAACTAAATGCATTCTAGTTTTTGCCAAGTTTCTAATAACCAGATATACCGGTTAATACAAGTAGAAAAATATTAAAATCAGAATCATTTCATGCTAGATTATTCCATTATTTCCTCTCAGCCCAGACCCCTTTCATTCCACTTTATTGTCTTTATTATAATAAGCACAAGAAACTATAAGATGTGAAAGCAAGAAGCCCCAGCTCCAGGGAGGAGATTGCACCCCCAGGCATAAGAATTGATCATCCACTCTTCCTATTCACGCTGCTCAGACTCATGTTGGTCTTTCTAATTTTAACAGCAAAAGTCAGCTTGGGAAAGAGTGATTCTGTGCAAATTTTCACAATATGTTAACAATCCCCACTGTGAGGCGTCAACTGCTACAGCATACGTCATTATCAGGGAGACTGCATTAAGAGGAGATAATTATGAATGGAACGTGCATATTACTTGCCTCTAATCGAAGCTCTGGTTGACAAGAGGAGGACGTTGATTGCTTGAGGAACACATGTTTGGTAAATTGAGCTCTCATTTGGAAGACTAATGGTTCCATGGCATCTGTCAAAGACCCTCACTCTTGTCTCTGATGGGAAACGGGCCCTCCAAGTCTGTCTTTCTGGAGTCCTGGACCCTCTGCAGAGAACAGAGCCATGGAGTGAGGAGCAGCAGGCTGTGGTTTCACCCCAGCTCTTGACAGTGGAAACCCTCACCCTTAAAAACCAACTCTCCCACCAGAGTCTTAGGCTTGTGTCTCCATCAAAAGATATCTGTGTCCCAAAGGTGGCAGGCAAGACGTTTTAGATGAGACAGATGTGGGTTGTATTTAATTACTTCACAGTTACTTTCTTGAGTGCTATTAACCATTCACTTAGCACATGTGTGGGTTTCAGAGGGAGGTTTGCTTACGACGAAGCAAAGGAAAAGAGAGTAGCCCATTAAAGACATGCAAAGACTGACAGTAAGTTAGATACTGGGATTGTTCAGGCAAGAGAAAATGAAGATGACGGAGACTTGGAAATTGTGCATGAATCCCCATCTCCTTCTAGACATGCAGGGCAAGCCCTGCTTTCTCCTGTTTGGATATACAGCTGGAATGAAGGGGGAAAGCTTTTGATTGCTTGGGTCGTGAATTCAGATATGTCATGGTATGGGTGGGGGGGGTTAGAAACAGCACAAGCTAGCCTTCCTGGTTGTCAACACATAGGCCTCAAAATTACAGTCCAGACTTCAATTTTTGAAAAGACGATCAGGGAGTTCCAAAGCTCAACAGTGTATGTGCCTTTGGACTCCTTGCTTTAGAAATCTTCCAAGACCCTGCTTCCAAACCCCCAGCATCTCTGACCCAGAGATTCAAATTACAGATCTGAAATGGTGGAGGGCCAGGTCCTATTCTCAGTGCTTTGACACAAGGGTCCAACCTGCATAAAGAGCATCCATCTTCAAGATGAAGACACGGTGTCATCACAACTGTCCCCAGGCTGAGTTGATAACTCCCTCACACAGTACACCACCACATCGATGCCATCTCTCCTGTTGTCCACCCGTCATCAAAAGCCCCAAACTGCTGAGAGTCACAGTGAGGCCCAGGTCCACACCCCCATCCCAGGACTTCACAGTGAATTTAAACATCTACTTTTCCAAGCTGCTCTCTCTGTCTCCTCAAGATTATGACCCTGGCTGATCAGTCATTGTCTTGAGTGGAGCGATGTTGTCAATCAAAAGTGATGTGCCTGTAGGAGTCGGAGAGGTAATTGTTTTCTTTCATTTTCATTTAAATTTCTTCTATAAATTTTTTTTTTAATGGCAGAGGGTAGTATGGTAAGAGAAGGCCTTCACCTTAATCAGGGAAGGGAGACTTCTCTGGATTTTTCTTTCTTTTGTGACCCTCCCCTACCCGCTGAACCTGATCATCTCCCATACGCTCCATCATTTCAAGATCAGATACACGTTATGAGAAAACATGATTGAAGATGGTCTACACACCATTTCTTGCCTCTCTCTGGCTTTTCCCAAGGAGAGTGCCTGTTAGGATGCGCAGAGGTGATTTTTCAAATCTGCTGTCTAAATTACCTGTGAGAGCAGGCCTCTTCTCAAGGTCAAATTAGTCTTTAAAGAATATTTTGTATCACTGAAGGCAAATTATTTTTATTCATCCTAGTGCCGGCAATAATACCGTGTTAAAGTTATAATGAGGATTAGTCCAGCGCTCTCAGATAATGAGAGCAGTTACTGTGTAAAGAGACTTCTTGAGACGGGCAGGTGTGCGGGATCACATTAGTTCTGCTTTGGCACTGAGGCTGGCTGATGACTATTTCCTGATGTGCACGGGAAGGTGCTTGGCCATTGTCCCTGGGTGTTCTCGGGTTCCAATAAAGCTGTTATACTGGGTTAGAGGACATATGCTACTACTTACCCTGGGAATGAGATAGTGAACAGTCACAAAGAAGCAGCGGATGTAAGAATCTCCCTCCCCATCCTCCAAAATGGCACAGAAAGCTGCTTGAGGGAGCAAGAAAGATGGCTCAGCCAGTAAAACGACAAGCCCATGCAAAAGCCAGTTGTGATTGTTTGTCTCGGTCACCTTAGTGCCATGGAGCAGCGGTAGAAATATACGCAAATCCCTGCAGCTTGCTTCTCAGGTTTTCCAGTCAATGGGCAAGCTCTGAACTCACTGAGTGATGCTGTCACTGAAGATCCAGTTGAGAGTACTAGGGGGGAAGATGCACAACATCTACCTCTACCTACACACACACACATACATACACACACATACCATGTGCATGCCTGCCCACGCCCATACTTGCTTGCACACACATATATAATGTACAATGGGGAAGGGGGACCTCTGAATAATCAGTCTGTGTAGTTCAAAGTCTAGCAGAGGGTTTTCCCAAAACCAAGCAGGTTAAATTTCCAACGAAGTCACTGTACTGGCTGGTTATGTGTCAACTCAACACACACTGGAGTTATCACAGAGAAAGGAGCCTCCCTTGAGGAAATGCCTCCATGAGATCCAGCTGTAAGGCATTTTCTCAATTAGTGATCAAGAGGGAAGGGCCCAGCCTACTGTAGGTGGTGCCATCCCTGGGCTGGTAGTCCTGGGTTCTACAAGAAAGCAAGCTGAGCAAGCTAGGGGAAGCAAGTCAGTAAGCAGCATCCCTCCAAGGCCTCTGCATCAGCTCCTGCCTCCAGGTTCCTGCCCTGCATGAATTTCTGCTCTGACTTCCTTTGGTGATGAACAGCAGCATGGAAGTGTAAGATGAATAAATCCTTTCCTCCCCAACTTGCTTCTTGATCATGATGTTTTATGCAGGAATACAAATCCTGACTAAGACAGCCACTTTTAACTTAGGCACTTTCCACCCTACTCCCACCTCCACCCCCCAATTTCTTTGTGTCAGATATAAATCAATGCAGTTAATGTAAATACAAAACCACCATCCAGACTTTTCTCTGAAGCCTGAGGTTTGAGGGTCGACCAGGACAGGTCTGAGTCAAAGGCATAACCAAGTTCAAGTGAGTGGCTCCAAGGCTTATTATCAGTGTTGCTGAGAGATACACCAAGGATTGGAATTAAAAAGCCCCACCTTACTCAGGTCGATTTTGCAGGCTGATAGCATCCCCTAAGTTTGATTTTTTTATTTTTATTTTTATTTTTTTGCAGCACCATCATGTGCCTTTCTGCAATAAATAACACAGCACCAACTGCCTGCCAGCCAGCCAGCCAGCAACTTGGCTGCACCCTACACTTCTCCTCAACAAGAAATGCTCATTTTGCAGGTGGGGACCAGTTTTAGAATACATTCATATAGAATGCTGAGGTTTTTTTTTTTATTCGATATATTTTTATTTACATTTCAAATGATTTCCCCTTTTCTGGCCCCCCACTCCCCCAAAGTCACATAAGCCCCCTTCCCTCCCCCTGTTCTCCCATCCACCCCTTCCCACTTCCCTGTTCTGGTTTTGCCCTATACTGCTGCACTGACTCTTTCCAGAACCAGGGGCCACTCCTCCGTTCTTCTTGTACCTCATTTGATGTATGGATTATGTTTTGGGTATTCCAATTTTCTAGGCTAATATCCACTTATTAGTGAGTGCATACCATGATTCACCTTTTGAGACTGGGTTACCTCACTTAGTATGATGTTCTCCAGTTCCATCCATTTGTCTAAGAATTTCATGAATTCATTGTTTCTAATGGCTGAATAGTACTCCATTGTGTATATATACCACATTTTTTGCATCCATTCTTCCATTGAGGGATACTTGGGTTCTTTCCAGCTTCTGGCAATTATAAATAGGTCTGCTATGAACATAGTGGAGCACGTATCCTTATTACATGCTGGGGAATCCTCTGGGTATGTGCCCAGGAGTGGTATAGCAGGATCCTCCAGAAGTGACATGCCCAGTTTTCTGAGGAACTGCCAGACTGATTTCCAGAGTGGTTGTACCAATTTGCAACCCCACCAGCAGTGGAAGAGTGGTCCTCTTTCTTCACATCCTCGCCAACACCTGCTGTCTCTTGAATTTTTAATCTTAGCCATTCTGACTGGTGTAAGGTGAAATCTCAGGGTTGTTTTGATTTGCATTTCCCTAATGACTAATGAAGTTGAGCATTTTTTAAAGATGCTTCTCAGCCATCCGAAGTTCTTCAGATGAAAATTCTTTGTTTAGCTCTGTACCCCATTTTTAATAGGGTTATTTGGTTTTCTGGGGTCTAACTTCTTGAGTTCTTTGTATATATTGGATATTAGCCCTCTATCTGATATAGGGTTGGTGAAGATCTTTTCCCAATTTGTTGGTTGCCGATTTGTCCTTTTGATGGTGTCCTTTGCCTTACAGAAACTTTGAAAGACACCCAGCATAGGAATTTAAATTTTGTCTTCAGTTCCTTTGGTGTAGCAGTCCTTAATAAGACTAATAAAACTTGTGGTTGGGTTTCATTTTTGTTGACATACCGAGGGGCCAGGCAACATGTAGACCTTGTAAAGGAGAAACTCAAAACTTCACTGAGATCGAGAGAAGGTCAGAACCTTGTATCTCTGAGCCTCCAGATTAGGATCATAGGTGAACCTTCCAATTCTGGATTGTAGCTCATTCCAGATATAGTCAAGTTGACAACCAGGAATAGCCACTACAACAGACTAGTCAAGAATGTGTCCTATGGACTGCCATCATTTGAGACACTCCTTGAAGTAAAACCCCTCAGACCTCAAGGGTGGCTGGACTCAAATAAGAAAGAACATTTGTTTAGTATGCAGAATGGCGTCTGGTGTATAGAGGAGATGCAGCAAACCCTGGTAGTACAGAAAAGTTAATCAATGACTAGAAAAATGATGGGGGGGGGGCGGAACAAAACAACTAAAAGACCAGGATGGGGAGATAGCTCCATGATGTGCTTGTAGTACAAGCATAAGGACCTGAGTTCAAATCCCCAGGACCCACACTGAAGCTTAGCATGACAATGGAAGTCTGCAGTTCAGTGCCTGGGGTTGGGGCCAGATCCTGGAGCTTACTGGTCAACCAGCATAACCAAATATGGCCAACCCAAGTTCAGTGAAAGACTCTGCAGCAAAAAAATAAGGTAGAAAGTGATAGAGGAAGACTCTAGTGCATGCACAGACATGCATGGGCATGTACAAACACCAACACACACAGACATATGCACACGCCAATTGGAAGGTTTACTAAAGTCACATGTTAAGTTGAATAGCACCCTGCAGAACTTTCTAGAAAACCAGACTACTTTTGGTTCCTTTGACTTTTAGAATGATAATTAATACACTATAAATTGTAGTCTCATCATTACAATCAACCTTTGTGGAATATCTTGCACTGGATGCTCAAACATCAAAGGATAGTAAGTGCAGAAGTCTACATTTTTCTTCACTGGCTTTGGTACGACCATCCTCAATAAAGCTGGCCTATAACCCATGATTGAGCTGCACTATCCTCCAAGCATCAGAAGGCCAGGCAAGACATAGACCTTGTAAAGGAGGAACTAAAAACATCACAAGCAGTTGCTTCAGTAGTCCCAGATTCCTGGTAATGTTTGAGATGTATGCTAACATGTTAAGTTAGTGCTGACAGACTGGTTTGGGGGAAATAGCTGTCATATTGCACCAAAGCCCTAAGAGGAGAGAAGTAAAGGATTTCCTAATGGAAGGGGAGGTACTGTTACAGGTGCCTCTACAAGGGCGAATTGTGTCATTTCCTCCCAAGAATGAGGAATGGAGGTAAACTCCAATACAGACATCATGTCCAGCTATTCAGAGAACTGATTTTAAAGTCAAATTGCAATTTGGGCTGAAGACCAGTATCTTGTGTGACATATTAAAATATTGCATAAAGGTGAGAACCAACAGGACAGAGTAGAGAAAATCTGAAAGAATTTAGGAGTATCAGAGAGGTCAGTTATGCTGAAGACAGGAACTAATTTCCATGTATTGTGTGCTATTGCTGCTGAATGATAGTATAAACCTATGAATTTAAGCCACTATAACAGTCTGAACTATTGTAGGTAAAAAAAAAATAATAATAATTTGCTCATTTGATCCACCAATTTCTCCAACAGCAGCATCTGAACTATATAAGAGGTAGTTCACAACTAACATTGTTTAGCGCAGTTGCTGAATTAATTTTTTTAATCAGTTAATCATTATGTTAACTTCTGAGGAAATGGTTGGCAGGTTTTACAATGTAAGCCTTGTAATGCGAATGATAATGAAAAACATATTAGTCAGCTTTCTGTTACTTTAACAGAATTCCCCAGATAGTCAACTTCTAAAGAGGGAGGTTTCTCAAAGCTCACAGTTTTGGAGCATTAAGTCTTTGGCTGTTGGCCCCACAGCCTAGTGCCTGTGCTAAGTTAGCATATCTTGACCAGGAGGATATGGAAGAAAATTGTTTATGTGATGATCTAGTCATGAAGGAAAGGGGTGAGGAAGAGACTGGTGTCCCATGGTATTCCTCAAGAGCACATCCCCAATGACCACCTAAAACCTCACAAGCCCCTCCCCTAAATCTTTCTACCATTTCCAATAGGGCCAAAGTGAGGATGATGCTTCTGACACATAAGCCTTTGAGGAGCATCCAAACTATAGGGAAAATCCCAAAGGCCAAGGCAGGGATGACACCAATCCACAGGTCTTGCCTACCTGGGTGAACTTGCCCACTCGACTCTGTCTGAGTTTCTGTGAGTGCCATTGCAAAGGCTTTCCTGTGACAAGTGATGAACTGTGGCGTCTCTCACCCCTGACTTTATTCCTGAGACACTTCTTCATAGGCCATTAATCAAGGAGTGAGGACTTCTTATAGGCTGTTCTGTCCCACTCCACTGCCTCAACCGCGGCAAGAGAGATGATGAAGGGAAGGTCCTAGAGCTGGCGGAACGCTTGGCTTGCTGAGGAAGATGAAGCAGTGCCTATTTTTTAGGCACATAAAAGGCTAACACATGGGCATCCCACCAATCCTCCTAGGGTAATAACTCAAGCCCAGGCCCTGGAGAGACAAGTTTGATGGATTTCTAGGAGATCAGAGTCAGGGCTGCTGTGATCCATTCCCCAGAACCACAGCCGTGGCGGTGGGCCTGGGCATATTTCCTGTGCTCTGATGAAGACTTTATCTTTGCAGGGCCCGGGAGGAGGAAGAAAAGCTTGGCTGAGCTTTGTGATGGTAGCATTATTAAAACTTTCTCTTGCCATTCCATCTCTCTGTCTACTGACCTTTTTTATTGGATGGTGAAGGCAGAGCCTCCTTGCTTAAGCTTATGATCCATTGCCTCGATTTAGTATTCTGTTTTGTTCAAAAATGGATCTCCTGCCCGGCCCTTCTGGCAATATGTTGAAAATACAGATGGGAAAAATATGACTCTTATCAGCGTAAGTACTCTGTTTAAAAAATAGCTCAGAGCCTTATCTAGCAGAAAGTATCAGGCGTCATATGATTGTGTTAGATCAAAGGAAGGAGGTCAAAACGTGGGGATGTGCCTGGAAAGGGGCTTCCCGTGTTTACCAAGGACACACAGGAGGTCCAAGGGCTAAAGGTATTAAACTGAAGGCAGGGTAGACCTCAGGTGGGATGGGCTCCCTTTCCTAATTCTTTCTCATTCATTGATGCTATGTCCCCATTTCATGCCAACGTTAAGGAATTATGACAGCTCTGAAGAGTATGAGGGTGCTTGCAACTTGTATTTAAACAAATCCAATGCATTCATTATCTTCTCCCCAGGGAAATGGGCTTCACTGATGAGTGTGAGTCTTTACCTGAGAATAGGTGTGTTCTTTTTGCTTTTCACAGAACAAAAATATGCATTTCTGTGGCTGACACATGGAGTCTGAGGAGACAGGGACTATGTGAAAGCCCAGGTCTTTCTTCACAGTGAAAACCAAAACTTAGAATTGTGTATTTTTTTCCCACTCAGCTCAACTGAACTTCTGGTGACCCCAGAGAGAGAAAGGCAGAGACTGGAGGCCATCATAAAACATCCAGGTCTAAGGAAACCACGATCTTCTAGGGCAGGGATGAGGAAATGAAACTGAAGACCCAGAACTTTTGGGGGCCATCAGGTTTCTGCTTAGCATCAGCTCTGACAAGTGGGTCTCAAGTTCTTAACCACGATGGTGGGAGGGGTGTGAAAACAGAGCTCAACGGCTTTTGACAGCCCTGCCCACCTCGGTTGTCATAGAGTTAGACATGAACCTACTGAGGTTTTCATGGGTGGAAGGTACCGAATTAACATTGGACAAAGGACTAAAAATGCACTTTCCCTAAGAGCTTTTCTGGTCCTAAAGCAGTTATATTTATAGTTTTGTTTTTTTCTTAGCAGAATGGCTAACTATCCACATTTTGTTAAGAATTAAGAAGCGTGCATTAGTCAAGAAGAGGAGAGGGTTATTTTTGGAAAAATTAAGAGCGATTCTAGATTTAAGGCAAGTTTGTGAGCCCAGTTCAAAGGAGGGGAGAAAGAGACAGAGAGACAGAGAGACAGAGACTTGAGCAGAGACTCAGAGGTGGAGATACACATTGATACAAAGCAGAGGCAGAGACAGAGACAAGGAGGGGGAAAAAGAAAAAGAAGGAGAAGGAGAGGAGAGAGATCAAGGGGGAGGAAAGGTTGGCCTCATACCAGGAGTTCTGAATGTGGTGGTTTTGGGCAAAGTAGGATTTAAAAAGAGAGACACGCACACATATGAATTCTGTTGTATAATAAGGAGTTGTAGAATTCCGTGTAAAATATTAAGTACATCTCATTGGTTTGGAATATTGAGCTGGGGTCTCCAGATAGGAAGTCTTGTCTCTGGACAGTTATAAAATGGGTAAGGGTGACACCTGAGAACAGAAGCCCTCCTGGCCTCACCACTGGATTTCTAGTAATAAAACCCTTCAGAGGAAAAGCACATCAGCACCTTTTCATAGACTTGGTGCGTTTAAAACATGGAGGAGGTCCTGAGTCCCCTCTCCTGACTCAGGGTGGATGCCAAGTTCTCATGATCCACAGAAGACTGGGGAAGTAATGTTGACCCACTTGCATGCCTTAGAGGACTAACCTCTGCAAATTCCTCCTTCCTGGAATCTGAGTGTCTGAGAAAGTCTGAGGAGTAAGTGTAGGGTGTAGCCTGCCATCATAGAGATAGCCTTTGAAGACATGGTGCATAGAAAGACCCCATGATCACATGGGGAAGTGGGGAGACCAAGCATCCAGCATTCCAGTTGGACTCCAGATGACACATCTCATGGCAACCATCTGCATGACCTTAGTGGGACAAGCAAAAGAACTTACAGGTGAATTCAGTGAAGCCACACAACTATGAGATATAATTAATTACCATTTAAAAATTGATTACATTTGGGAGTACATTGTTACACAATGGGCAGCTAAAACAAAGGTCATCTGAATTTTTGTTTAGTCATCCACTTACCAAACACTGGGTGTCAGTAATATACCAGATAGTTTGCTACTGAGAATCACTTGAAACATCACCTGGTTTTCTTACATTGGATCTTTCAGTTCAGAATGAGAGCTAGACATTGTGTTAGACAAGCAGCCACAGAGCAGAAAGCTGTGGAAGGAACACATAGTATCCAGTACTAAACAAAGGAAAGAACACAATGTCTAGCCTCCAATAAACTGATTGCTAAGTAGCAATAGGAAGCCGCCAACAGGGAGAAGAAAGAACAGCAGACAGAGACTAAAGGGGAGACATCTGGACACCAAGGACATTAAAGAGGATGGAATTACATCCTGTAACCAAGAGAGCTATGGATTGTGAGAAGATGCAAGCCATGCTTCTTGAGATGTTGGCTATAGTAAACATGAAGACATGCTGGTCAGAATTAACAACAGACTACACAGCACAGACATTGGCTAATTTTATAAAGGAGCAACAGGAGATCTCAACACAGAAGCACCAAGGGGAGCAAAGACTAAGACCAAAAACAGCATAGAAAATGGTGACCATGCAGGGCATCAAGTTCTCCAAGGTAAGAAACACACAAAATATTTGAAGCAATGATAGTTAACTTCCCCCAAATGTGATGAAAACTATAAATTCACAAATTCAAAAAGTTCAGGGAATGTCTGGTCTAATATGTAAGCAAATACTTATTGAGTGTATTGTCGTCAACCAACAGACTGGAAAAGGATCTTCACCAACCCTAAATCCAACAGAGGGCTAATATCTAATATATACAAAGAACTCAAGAAAGTAGAACCCAGAGAACCAAATAACCCCATTAAAAAGTGGGGTACGGAGCTAAACAAAGAATTTTCACATGAAGAACTTCGGAGAGCTGAGTAACACCTTAAGAAATGTTCAACATCATTAATCATTAGGGAAATGCAAATCAAAACAACCCTGAGATTTCACCTCACACCAGTCAGAATGGCTAAGGTAAAAAACTCAGGAGACAGCAGGTGTTGGCGAGGATGTGGAGAAAGAGGAACACTCCTCCACTGCTGGTGGGATTGCAAGATGGTGCAACCACTTTGGAAGTCAGTCTGGCGGTTCCTCAGAAAACTGGGCATGTCACTTCCTGAGGACCCTGTTATACCACTACTGGGCATATATCGAGAGGATTCTTCAGCATGCAATAAGGACACATGCTCAACTATGTTCATAGCAGCCCTATTTGTAGTAGCCAGAGGCTGGAAAGAAACTAGGTGTCCTTCAACAGAGGAATGGATACAAAAATGTGGTATATTTACACAATGGAGTACTATTCAGCCATTAGAAACAATGAATTCATGAAATTCTTAGACAAATGGATGGAGCTGGAGAACATCATACTAAGGGAGGTAACCCAGTCTCAAAAGATCAACCATGGGATGCACTCACTGATAACTGGATATTAGCCTAGAAACTTTGAATACCCAGGACATAATCCACAAATTAAATGATGTCCAAAAAGAATGGAGGAGTGGCCCCTGGTTCTGGAAAGACTCAGTGCAAGATATAGGGGAATTCCAGAACAGGGAAGTGGGAAGGGGTAGATGGAAGAATAGGGGGACGGAAGAGGGCTTATGGGACTTGCGGGGAGTGGGGACCCAGAAAAGGGGAAATCATTTGCAATGTAAATAAAAAATAAAATAAATAAAAAATACTTATTGAGTGTATTGTGTATAATACACCAATACAGACTGAACACTGTCATAATCAAGTTAAATCAGTGACTTAAAAAATCATAAAACTGGGTATATTATTCAAGGTTCTAAGAGAACAGAATAGGTAGAATGAAATATATTAAAATAGGATTTATTTTTAGATATGCATACACAATGTGACTATTGTTCACATTACAGCGGCTGGGAAGACTGGATGCCCCAGCAGACCTTGTCAGGTGCAGCAGGTCTGGAAGACTACTGAAGAAACAGTGTCCATCTTGAACAGCAAAAACTCTGAATTCTGATAAAGTATCAGAATCATAAAGAGAAAGTAAAGAGAGGCCACTGCATCCAGAGATGAATTCACAACACAGTGTACACAGAGTAGATGGACTTATCATTGCAACAAAGGCAAAAAAGGCAAAAGGCAAAGCTGCAACCAGAAGGTGCCAGCCACAGTTAGGATGAGTCTTCCAACTTCAAATAATCTGATCAAGAAAATACTATCCCTGGTCCAGTGGCTTATGGAACTTGATTCCAGGTCCAGTCAAGTTGTTAAGCAAAACTAACCACCACATTAGCTGAACCAACTTATTATAAAGTTGGTTCATAAACTCTCATAAAACACTCTGACAAAAACAATTTAAGGAGGTAACAGTTTGCTTTGGCTCTGAGTTTCAGCGGGAGACAGTCCATCACGGTGGGGACGGTATGGCAGCAAGGCACCAAGTCAGCCTGACATCCAGAAAACAGACGAGTCAAATTTCATTCATATGCAGTGGATAGAGAAGTCATATTTCACCCAACACAGGAGGCAGAGAGGACATATTTCACTCCACCCAGGAAGCAGAGAGGTCACATTTCACCCACACAGGAAATAGGTCACATTTCACCTCACAAAAGAAGCAGACAAGTCATATTTCACCCCACACAGGAAGCAGAGAAATCATATTTCACTCAACCAAGGAAGCAGAGAGGTCACATTCACTTAGCACAGGAAGCAGAGAGGTCACATTTCATTCAAAACAGGAAGCAGAGAGGTCACATTTCACTCAAAACAGGAAGAAGAGAGGTCATATTTCACCCTACACAGGAAGCAGAGAACTAGAAGAGAAAACTGTGCTGCCCTAGAAAACCTCAAAATTGCCCCCCTATCCCCTACCCCAATCCAGCCCTCAACCCACCCCACCCCCACCTATAAGGTACTTCCACCAGCAAGGTTGTGCCTCCTAAAAATTACATAACCTTCTCAATGATTACTACATTCTGGAGGCCAAATGTTCAAATACCTGAACCTATGGAGGATATTTTCCATTCAAAACACAGCACCAACAGAAGGAGGTTGTAGAACAGAGTAACAAAAGTTACAATGAACTTGTTACAAGTTCCGAAGCAAAGGCAGCCAGGGCCTTTTTAGTGTCTTGAATGTCTTGAGAGTTCTCGTCATTAATTCTGTAGCTACCAAAAACTGCATTGGAAAACGGAGAGATGCTAAATCAGCCTCTCATCTCACATTTTCTAAATCCTTAGTTGTTTTGTTGCCTCGAATAAACACATTGTTTCTAAATCTTAAACAGAAAAGCCAAGGACCTAGAATGATCAAAACAACCTTGAAAAAGAATAAAGACCAATGAAATTATTTCAGAGTTTATAAAGGGTAGTTATTACTGCTCAGGAAAGCAACCCCAAATAGACACATCCGGTCACAAAAGAAGACATAATAGTGCAGGAGGATTTGTTGTGAAGAGAAGCTAACTGGGTGACTATGACCAAAGTGATTTATGTATCGAATTGTGAAGGAATGAATAAATAATATAGAAGCAGAGCATAGTCTTCCAGTGATACATCACAAAGCCACTCTACAATACAAGCTATGAAATAACCACTATATATTTATAAAACTTAGAAGATTAAAGGAACGCTCACAGTGTGATGAGACCATAACACAGATACAGAGTCGGTGCAACAGGCCACACTCCAGGAATAGACCTACTTGGCTCCAGTTGATCCTGACAGAAGCATCAAAGCAATTCAGTCTTTACTAAGGAACTGAAATAACTTCACAGTCACCTGAGAACATAAAGACTCTCTCCCTTACCTAACATGATATAAAACTCCCAGAGCAGTGCATAAGCGCTAAAGGTGATCACTAATGTGACTGCACACGTTTTGGAAGAAAAGACAGGAGAAAAAAATCTTAGTGTCGCTGACTTTTACAAAGATATCTTCAACAGGTTACAAACTCCAAAACACTGAAAAGGAAGCAATGGACAAAGTCTTATGAAATTGGAAGTTTTACACGCTATTATAAAAACAAAGATGAAACTCCAGCACTAGGAAATGTAACCGAGAAATGTAGGTTGCTTATAACAAAGAACACAACTCAATAACAAGGCCGAGCTCAGAGCTCCATCAGAGGAAACCTGAAGGTAGCAAGAGGCTTATGAAAAGGTGTTCAACGTCATCACTCATCAGCAAGACACACAGTCAAGCCATATGTATATGCCACTGTGCATTAATTGGCCATTAACACAAGAAGACGGAAGTATGTATTTACATTAAGGCATAAATAAATGTTTTTGACTGCTTTGTTTAAAGTTACACAGGAATACAAATAAATGTCAGAGCTGGACCTGGTGGTGTCTATAATCTTAGCCACATAAGATTAGCTGAGAGAGGATACCCTTGAGGCAGCAAACCAAGTCCTGAGAAATGCAACATGTCGAGTTTGTGTCTCAGGATAAAGAAAAAAAATGTTAAGATGAACAGCAAAGCATGTCATCTTTGCAAGGAATTCTGCCAGTAACCAAAGAAAAGAAACTGTTGGCACAAGCAAGTATGTCTCCAAATGCTAAGTGAGCAAACAAGGCAAGAGCGTACACCGTGCGATCAACCCACACAGAAGTCCATAGAGCGTACCAATGGTACAGCCCAGCAAGTTGAAACCAGACCAGGCTTAATTGGAAAGTCCAGAGATGGGAATATAGATACAAAGAAAGAAAAGCTAGGGTGCAAATGACTTAATTTTTAAAACATACAAGGGAAATGGCATAGTTGCCTAAAAAAGATTTACATGTGTCCATGGGTCATGGAAGAAGATACTTTGTGTCCCAGTCATGGAGGAAGATATTTTGTGTCCTAGTGGAATCACAGTAAGAGGCCACTTTGTTCCCACCTGGATGGCAATAGCCATTACAAGAAGAAGGGAAAGTAGGGTGTAGGTGAAGGATCCTCCCTGTTGGCAGGAATGTAAAATGCTGACTTACTGTGGGACACAGCATGGCGGACCCCCAAACAAATAAATCTGGAATCCTCATATGAAACAACAATTCTATTTCTGGTTCTAAAATAAATTATGCACATAGTTATCTACGGCAGCAACATTCATGCCAGTTAAGAGATGGGAGCAACCAAACATTCATGGACACGTGAATGACGAGG